>NW_013665716.1:330684-364229 GCF_000517525.1 Limulus polyphemus
GGAAAACCTGCAAAGACAATATATATAAATTGAAATTTGCTGATTGCATAAGTATTCAGTCCCTTAACTCAGTACTTGGTTGAAGTACCTTTTGCAGCAATTACTGCTGTGAGTCTTTTTGGATCTGTCTCTACCAGCTTTGCACGATGGGATGGTGTAAGTTTTGTCCATTCTTTCTGGCAAAATTGCTCCAATTCTGATATATGAGACTTAAGATAATTCTTTTTCAGTAATGGCTTCTATATTGCCACATTCTTCTTTTGAAACCACTCCAGTGTGGCTTTGGCCTTGTGCTTCGGGTCATTGTCCTGCTGAAATGTAAATTTTCGACCCAGTTTTAGATTCTTGGCTGACTCAAATAGGTTTTCCTCTAGGATTCGCCTGTACTTTGCACCATTTATTTTCCCCTAAATCCTGACAAGCTTCCCAGTCCCTGCTGATAAGAAGCATCCCCATAACATGCTGCTGCCGCCATCATGCTTGACAGTTTGAAAGGTGTTGACTGGGTGATGTGCGGTGTTGGGTTTGCAACAGACGTAACGCTTTTAGATTTAGACCAAAAAGCTCAATTTTTGTCCCGTCTGACCACAAAACCTGCTGCCACATGTCTGCACTATTATTCACATGCTTTGTCGCAAACTCCAAACGAGATTTAAGATGATTCTTTTTCAACAATGGCTTCTTTCTTGCCACTCGCCCATGCAGGCCAACTTTGTGTAGGGGCCGGGATATTGTCGATATATGAACACTGACTCCCATCTCAAGACGTGGAACTTTGCAGATCTTTCAAAGTCACTGTTGGCTTCACAATGGCATCCCTAATCAGTTTCCCGCTTGATCAACTGCTTAGTTTGGAAGGGCGGCTGATCTGGGTAGTGACTTGGTGGTGTGAAGCACATTCCACTTCTTAATAATAGACTTCACCGTACTCAAAGTGATGATCAGCGACTTTGAAATTTTCTTGCAACCTTCTCCTGATCTGTGCTTCTTTATCACTTTATCCCCGACGTGTTTGAAAACATACTTTGTCCTCATGGTTAGTTTGTCGTAACACTATGTGTGTTGTGGTTTGAACAGATGCATTTACTCTGAAGTCACATAAACCACTTTGATTACAAACAGACTAAGACCATTACACTAGTTTTGTGACCCTTCAATCTAATCTTTTGCACCTGATCTGATTCAGTTCTGCCGTAGCAAAGGGGTTGAATACTTATGCAATTGAGAATATTCTAATGTTCTTTGAAAATCTAACTTACTTACATAATATCGGCGTTTTTTAGCTTTCTCAGTTTGCTGTAGATTGTGTAAATTCTAAATATAAGGTCTCATATGAATGTTTCATAATTGCAAACTCAAATTACCGCAAAATGTGGAAACTTTACAGGGGTTGAATACTTTTGCAATGCATTGTATTTTAGGAGTTCTTTGTAAAACTGTATCTTCAAATATGCACTATGACTATATTTATTTTACGAACCCCCTTTTAACGATTGGTAAATTATATTGATATATGTACAGAAACAACCAAAATATTCTCTAACTTCACTGTGTATAGCATTTATATAAATATTTGTTTTACAGTCATATGAACCGCCTAAAACTATAAAAAATACTAAAAGTATTGTGCAAGGTCATTTGCGAATATCTTTAATTAACATAATTGTTATGAGAATCAGTAATAATTCGATACTGAAATAACAGAGTGAAATGAAAAATAACAACAAATAAAATATTTCATGATAATTTTTAAGGGTCATTTTGTATAATATGTTGATTCATTTAAATACCGTATCTCTGAAAAATTATTGAAATATGTTTAAAGACAAATTTGAAACACTCAACATTAAGTCATAAGGCTTTTTTTTTTTTGTAAAATATGCATTCGAAACTTCTCACAGCCTTTGACAGTTGGTTGTTTGTTCCATATTTCTAATACTGTTTATCGAAGTACTTAGGCATTTTAAATTGATAAATAACAATACAAAAAATAAAGCTTTGTTGGGAATTTTTAGTGATCCTTGTAAAGATAAAATACTTTTCATGCCGAGTCAGAACATACCCTCACTTCCTGAATCAATGTCCATAAAAATGTTTCAACAAAATTTTGAAGAAGTATTCTAATGGTATATCGGATGGAATACTTATTGCATCTGCCACTGAAGTATTATTGTTATAGCTAACTTCGGATCTTATAAATAAGAAACCACGAATAGGCTTACCATTGTATTTTTGTTCAATATTTAGCATAAATAGTAAAAAAAGGGCTATAAAAATAACTGACTCTTGGAGAAAGCGTTACCGATTATTATGGTCTTCTATTAGAATTAGAATCTTTAACACTAACCTACCCACGCTCTGTGGTTTCTATTTGATGTAAATAAATTTCATAAAACACCTTTAAAAAAGTACGTCTACAAAAACCAAAATTGTGTCATAATTAATATGTCGCACCCCGTTAGTTTAACGGTAAGCTTGAGAGCTTATACCACTTTGACATTAAACTTTGAGGTTCGATCCGTGCAGTGAGCACATCACAGAGTATCTTTTATGTAGCTTTGCGCTTAATAAATTGATGTATGTACTACAAATTACATACCAGAATATATATACATTCAATGCAGCAATATTGTTTATACACAACTTTAGTTAAATATATTTATTTTAAAATATATTTTTAACAAATGGAAGAAAATCACTCAATTAATAAAATATATTTCTAAATTACGCTATATCATGCTTTTTGTATATTGCTTTTTTAAGAAAATTAATCGGACTATTTAATCTTTTATGTAGAGGTACAGCATAAAGATATAACATATGGTCTATAACATTTTCGTGTTTCATCAAAAGTAGTTGATTTGAGAGAAACTATATAAAAAAAAGAACTTTAAAGATCCAATTTCAAGTGGAATTACTGTTTATTGTGACAGAAATAATGAAATCAACTATTTCACATTAGATGAAAATTTTATCATTTACTTTTTTCCAACGGTTTCCCGCCAACTGCAGCATTTATAATCGACCCAAATTTCCTTTCCATGACGTTATTACACATGCGTAGGAACGTTTCTGTATTGCCGCCATCATGGAAGCTTTAAACTAACAACGCCCTCAAGCGTTAAAGCTTGTATGAGAAGGTAAGGCTCGTTTTATATTAAACGAAGCTTACGCGTTTTTGTACTAAATACTATCGGTTGTTGACACATAACCAAAGAAATGTGTATCTTTCGCTGGGTCAATGCGTTTAAGTTAAATCTGTAGTGTGCCTTCTTGCGGTACCGAACTTCTGAAGGTCGGTACAATCAGCACGATGTACGGCTCATAACGACAGTTCCTTCCTCCATCAATAACGACGCCACCGCAGTGCAGAGGGCTGAATGCATCGTTTATGGATAGAGTGGAAAAGCTTGCAGCGCCGCGGTGTCTGTTGTGGGAAATGAAACCTTTAACGTATCTAAGTGAGTTAACAATTAAGTAGTTTTCCGTAACATATCTTGTGTTATTTGCAAGAAATATATACTTGCATACTTTACCTATAACTCTGCCATTAGCGACATCATGAGCTTCCAAGCACACTCATGATTTGTTCCGCCATAACGCCGTTGTGCTGTTTTTTAAGCGCAAACGATATTTTTCAATGCTAGGCAACATGTCGCTTGATACTTTTATTAGTTTATGACTAGATGGCGCTAAACTTAGGCAGATGGCGCTTATTTGTGTTTCTTTAAAGAGTTAAGAATGGGAGTGGATGTTTACTGTTTCCTTTTGAAGAATTTAAGGTGTGGATTATACGAAGTTTCTAAAGTAAAAGTGAAGGGTCATAGACCGTCTTGTAATGTGTGTGTATCAATGAACAAATGCTGGTTACACCATGTTTCCTTTAGCTATCTTTGTATCTTATGTAGTCTGTGAACTAAGTGAATCTTGTTCAAATTCAGTGATTAGAACTTCACACACACACACACATAACTAGTAATTAAAAACTTCACCATTCTGCAACATCCTTGTAATTCAATTATTGAAATATATTTATTCATTTTAGAAAAATAGTGTACTGTACATTGTTTTTAATTAATAATGCATAATCACAGGCTACCTACTGTACTTAGTATTAGTAATCAAATTTATTAAAAGTAGCCTCTATTTGAGTCACCCAGAATTAGTTCAATTTAAAAATCAATTATATGATTAAACCAAATTTGATTATAACATTTAACAGTTCTTCTTGTCTTCCACTCAGTTTAAACCTTTGTTTCATAATAATATTGTAAGAATATCACACAAATATAGTTGAAGAGAGTAGATAGTTTTTAAGGCTGTGATTTAAGTGTGAGCTAGTTTAATGAAAAATTGATATTCAGTACGTGACAGAGTTCTGATTTGGGTGTTCTAGAATAGTAACCCATAGTTTTCAGGTAGAGCTAAATCTGCCCCATTTTGCTCTGAATAATTTGTAGAGTAAAACTCTATTGATGTGAAGTTTTAAGGGTTTTAAAAATATAGGAAAGTAAAGTGAAATGAAAGAAGGAAAAGGATAAAACATTGACTAACTTTTAGATCTTGCAACATATGTTTACCCAGTTTGGTTCCCACTATGAATTAAGCCAGGTTGTCTGTGTGTGTATTGGTAGATTATTAAAATTTGTTTTTACACATCTAGTAAGTATCGTGACAATAACCCTGAGGTCTTCATCGTTAATAACCAAAGTATCTTTATAATGGATAAATCTTTATTTCACATTCACTCATTATGTCTGTTATGCACTCTTAATGAATATGAACTTCATTTCAGCTAGTGGTAAAAGTCAGAGTAAATATAATATCACTAAATGAACAATTTAGTTAGGAATATCTTTTAAACAGCAGTTTTTAATCTATTTACTTACGAGTCTGATATATTAAAGGTTTAAAGAAAACAAGTGACTTTTTTTCTGTATGAAGTTTTCAATTTATTTTCTCGGTTAAGAGAGTAGCCAAAATATGGTAACCCCAATTTTTTTTTAAGACTAATATACACAAACTTATTGTTATTGTACTTTTTATAGTTCTTTTTGGTTACAGAGTTCTTTGTACAAAACTTGCAAATTCTCTTCCAATAGACTTTTAGTCTTTAAGAAACTTGATGCTGTGAGATGGACAGTCAAGGAAGAGGAGATTCTGATGCTGCCGAGGCAGAAACGATATCTGATATCCAGAACTACCTTGCATCTTTTAACAAAGAAATACAGAATGGAACAGCTTCAGCTGGAGAAACAGCAGTGTTCCACCAGATGCCTGAAGGAACCCACCTAGTGGCTGCAGTAACCAATCAAACTGGAATTGAGCCTAATGCAGAAGCAGCTACAACATACTATGTCACTCAATCAGCAGATGGCACTGCCCTGCAAGGTTACCATTATGACCCCAATACTCAGGTAGGCTCAAAAGTAAAACTTGTACTTAACTTTTGGTTGCTTGTATATGTAGCTGACCATTTGAATACAACTGGTCTTAAAATATTTCAATTTTCATGCATAGCATTCTACTAATAAATGGAAGAAAATACTTGTGACTGCTTTATACAGTTATATGTATCAGAATGGTTTTCACATAAAGCTTTGCTTATTGTTTTACATGATGATGGAAAAAAGTGTATATTTTGATAATTTTACAGTCTTCACTCTTTAAACTCCATTACTTTTATATATATGGATTGCACTATCTATCATCAGTTAAAAAACTAAACATTAGTATATATAGAGACTGAACTGTTTTGTATTATTTACTAGTTTACACAGGAACTAAATTGGGACTTCAATTTTTTTTAGTTTTTTTTAAAATACCAGTAAAACACTTAATGACTGCATTGATTATTATTATTTTCACATTTGTCAACTAATACACCAGATTTTGATCATTAGTGACTTGGATAAATGAGGGAAAAAATTCTGAATAAAATAATTTCTAGTTTGTTAAAAAGGAAACATAGAAACCAGTTTTGACCAGCCCTGCCAGTATGTTAGAATAGAACTTTGCCGAGTTTGGTTTCTGACACAGTAAATGTACTCAAATTGCTGTTTTTTTGGGTTTTTTATTTTTTTGTAAATGCTGTATAAAAGAGAGAAAATAAAATGGTTGAATTTATTCAATTCAATTATCTTATGTAATACATGATAAGCAAAAATGTAACATTATAATTTTTTTCTATTTACTTATAAATGTTTTCCTGAATTTTTCAGGAAGTCCATTGTTTTTCCTGTTAATTGTAAAGAAGTTTGTTGAAATTAATTCATTAGTCTCACTCTACTTGACCCCGATGAATGGAACATTTTATTAAATCATTTACATTCATGAATTACTTTCTAGCCAACTTGCAGTGGTATTAGGTATATGATCAATTGAAAATGCGCCACAAAATTAATATTGTTACGTCTCTTTTCATTTGTTAATTTTCCGTATAATTTATTTCCAATGAAACTTCAGTGACACAAGTCCTTTCTTAAATAAAACTAGTTTATTCCCTCTCAATACAACTTTGCAATATACTTAATTTCCACAGTCACTTTAACTTAAACACATGCTATAATTCACAACAATTCACGACTTTATTACCGCGCTTGACTCAATTGTTTATCTCTGTCTGTATGCAATTCAATTATCTTTCTGCCGTCACTTCATTTGCCAGCTTATATTTATATAAAAATAGAGGCCGCGTAGAAAATGCTAGAGTTGCCACAAACAGACATGATCTTTCTAGAATCTCATGACGTGCAACAAGTGTCACGTGACTTCCGCTGTCGTAACAATATTATGCCTAATCAGTAGGACTACTATGTGTGAAAAATTAAGTTAGGGAAATTTTAAGTCATTAACTAAAAGAAACCAAGCTGCATTTTTTTTTTATTAACAAATGCATCCATAATTATGTTTTGTTCACAATATGCTAGTTCTGGTGTTTTCAGTAACTTGTAAAATGATCCATGGTTAGGCTAGGATACTTAGATAAAGCAAGTAACAACATCTGTAATGCTTATTTGTTACTTCTTAGTTCCTTGTAACAAGGTTTATATTTATCATATTCAGGCCTTTAGAACTAATGAATACGGAAGTAAATCGGTGATTTGTGTGTGAGTTCATTTGAGGTTGGGATTCCATTAATATTTGTTTCACCGCATTTATGTATAGAAATTTGATTATGTATATGAATTGTAAAATTAAACACAAACTTCAGATAAAATATTAATTTGCTAGTCTGTTACAGAAATGAGTGCCAAACTGATAACAAAAAATTGAGAGTTAGTATGTTTGTTTTAAGAAATTATTTTTATGAATAAACTGGCTATGAGATTTTCATTTAATTTTTAGGTCCCAGAAAAGTATATGATTTTTATGAAGAGACTGGCTGTGAGATGTCATAAATTATAAAGACATACTATAGTTAGTACTGAAGTTTTGAACAGAAATAAATTACTTTTATGAACAGATTAGCTTTGAGATCCCATGCCATAAATTATAAGGGCATCATATAAGTAATACTATTTGAAATCTAGAGAAAAATAAATAAATGATTTTATGAATAGATTGGCTGTGAAATGCCATACATTATAACTGTAGATGCTTAAGTTTTAAACAGAAATATTATTTTTATGATCCTACTGGCTATGAGGTGTAGTAAATCATAAGGATCTTCTGTAGGTATTAATATTTTTAAGTTTTAGAGAGAGAGCAAAATTTTGTTTATAAGCTGGCTTTAGAATGTCATAAAGTTTTAGAATTAAGTATCAGTATAGATATTAGAAGTAACAAGTACATGTATAATATTTAAGTATTAGATTCATGATTGATAAGCAAACTTCTTTCATTCTATATCACACTATTATTTGAAGTAAGTCAGTAAATGGTTTAAGTATGTGCATGAAATATGTTGAATTTCTAGAAGCAAATATTTTCCAAATAAGTATTTGAATGGTATACAGGGATAACATTTATATTTTGAAAATTTGTGAACAATTTTGGGTCAGAGAAAAGGGGCAAGAATTAGGATGGAAAAGGGTAAAAGAAAGCAAAGAAAAGGTGAAATTGAAAAATGGGGAAAAATGTATTGATTCTGAGTTTTGTCACTCGAGCAGCAATATTATGGTACTTGTGATTCTTTTTCATTTTTTGAAGAATATTTACCTCTGGCATTACTCTGTATTTTAGTTTTCTACATAATTAATATATATTAACATCTTTTTTATGGAGAAGGCTAAATGACATTCACAACATTGTTGATCATCAGCTAACTATAATTGTATTTAGATTAATTACTAAACATTTGTGACTTGAATATCTCTGGACTGCTTTTGGTTTGGTTCCTGAGGTGGATGATCTTTTAATTTTTATTATTAGAACTTCTTCAGAATGTCAAAAACAACTTTTGTATAGATTATGAAGCATTATACATTTCATGAATTAATGCAAGAGCAGTCCTTCATAGACTACAATGGTTAGTTTTCTGAATTTATTTGCTCTCTTGAAAAACCAAGAAGGAACTATTCAACTTACATACTTGATTGTGAATTTTGAATTTCTATATGTTTTTTGGCTTGTAAAAGGTTTATGGAATATTGCATAATGTTCAGTTCTTGCATTTATGGAGTTATTATGTGTATATGGCATGATACATAGTTCTGAGGTAAATTTTTTATGGTTAATGTGTACATATACCATGATGTACAATCTTTTTTTTTTTTGGTAAATGTGTGATATGGCTAACTGACTGACTGAAGCTAAAATACAGTTTATTGTAATGTTTTTTTAACTTTTTTTTCCATTGCATTATATTTGTAACATTTTAAAATCAAATTTTTATATTTTACTTTAAGGGAAGGGTGGAATGGGGTTGGACTTGGAGCAACATAACCTGATTAGATTGAGTTAATATAATTCCTGGTTTTTCCATTTATTGTAGATTTGTAAAATGTATTTTGATTCATGTAATAAATTTTATTTGTACTTCTACTTTCTTTTATTGCTGTACTTTCATTGTTCAAATTACGTTGATTTTATACTAAACAGTATGGTTATTAAAATGTATGTTACAAGCTACAATATACATAAAACATCTGTTTTACAAATGTACTTTGTTTGTTTAATCCACCAGCAAAATAGTTTAAGGAAGTAGAGACATTTTTCATAACTGATGTAAAATTCTATACTTAGAAAATATTTGTATCCAAAATTATATCACAAAAACTTAAGCTTCTACATGTATGTCATACAACAGGAAGATATTTTGAGTGCTTACTAAGTGTCAAGTTTCATATTATATTTTGCACAGATTTGCTTTGCAGTTATTTTTTTTATCAAAGTACTTATATTGTTTTTATGCTTTTGACATGAGTTAGAATACAGAAGGTTGAGTACGTTATATTACAATGATTTTGAATATGCTAGTCACGTGCTAATCACTATCGATATAAAGTCACAGTTGAATCACGTGTATTAGAACTATATTTTGACATTGATGTTTCAGAAATTGTCTGATGCCACCAAAAATTTATCACTTTTCGAAAAGATGTGTAACACCTCTTTCTGACACAAAATATTCATACACTCAGATCATAAGATGTGCTCAGATCAAGTATTTAGAATTACCATGATGGTGATATCCATTGTACTTAATGGTATTGGAAAACAAAGGAACATGGATCAACTTGTGACACCAGTATCATCCAGAAAGAAGAGACCTGCAACAAGCCATATCCCAGCTGTGGTAAGCAAAGTGCAGCATCATGTAACAGGCCAGAATCTAGAATGTGCTTTGGACAGGACAGCCTTATGAAATGTCCTTTTGTAATGGAATCTATGCTGCTGGACTATTATCAAAATGCATGGTCATCAGATAGAGCATGACTCAGTGAGGCAACATGGACTTCAATGATGTGGTGAGGCTCCCAAATCATTTTAAAATAACGTATTCAACCTCTGTATACAGTGCCTTGCAAAAGTATTCACCCCTACCAATAATATCACATTTTGATGAAATACAAATAATGTAAACATTTTTTTAATGAACTTGTTTTTATTCAAAACTCTAATGATCAAACTTAACACTGTTATGTGTGAAGGTGGTTGAATGTCAGCAAACCTGCAAAGAAAATATATAAATTGAAATTTGCTGATTGTATAAGTATTCAGCCCCTTAAGTCAGTACTTGGTGGAAGCACCTTTGGCAGCAATTGCTGTTGTAAGTCTTTTAGATGGGTCTCTACCAGTTTTGCACAATGGGATGGTATAATTTTTGCCCATTTTTCATGGCAAAATTGTTCCAATTCTAACAAGTTCATTTGGGATCGTTGATGGACTGCAATCTTCAAGACTTGCCATAAATTTTATATATGATTCAAGTCAGGACTTTGACTGGGCCACTCCAAGACATTCACATTCTTGTTTTGAAACCACTCCAGTGTGGCTTTGGCCTATTGCTTTGGTCATTGTCCTGCTAAAATGTGAATTTTCAACCCAGTTTTAGATTCTTGGCTGACTCAAGCAGGTTTTCCTCTAGGATTTGCCTGCACTTTGCACCATCCATTTTCTCCTAATTCCGATAAACTTCCCCATTCATGCTGATGAGAAGCATCCCCATAACATGATGCTGCCACCACCATGCTTGACAGTTGAGATGGTGTTGACTGGGTGATGTGCTGTGTTTGGCTTGCACCAGATGTAACACTTTAAATTTAGACCAAAAAGTTTAATTTTTGTCTTGTCTGACCACAAAACCTTTTGCCACATGTTTGGAGGAAAATTTACATGCTTTGTTGCAAACTCCATACGAGTTTTAAAATGATTCTTTTTCAACAATGGCTTCTTTCTTGCCACTCACCCATACATGCCAACTTTGTGTAGGGACTGGGATATTGTCGATGTATGAACTCTCATCTAAGACATGGAACTTTGCAAGTCTTTCAAGGTCACTGTTGGCTTCACAGTGGCATACTTAACCAGTTTTCGGCTTGCTCAGCTGCTTAGTTTGGAAGGACGGTCTGATCTGGGTTGCGACTGGGTGGTATGAAGCACGTTCCACTTCTCAATGATGAACTTCACCATATTCAAAGTGATAATCAGTGACTCCTGATCTTGGTCTTCATGGTTGGTTTGTCATATCACTATGTGAATTGTGGCTTGAACAGATGCATTTACTCTGAAGTCACATAAACCACTTTGATTACACACAGGGAGAGATCATTACACTAGTTTTGTGACCTTTCAAGCTAATCATTTGCACCTGAACTTATTTAGGGTTGCTTTAGCAAAGGGGTTGAATACTTATGCAGTTGAGAATATTAAACTTTTCTTTGAAAATCTAGCTTATTTACATAATATCTGTTTTTAAGCTTTCTCAGTTTGGAGTAGATTGTGTAGATTCTAAATATAAAATCACATTTGAAAGTTTTATGATTGGAAGCTCAGATGACAACAAAATGTGGAAACTTTGCAGGGGGTTTATACTTTTGCAAGGTGCTGTATGTTGTCCTTGTTTCTATTTCAACTCTTCTAAGAGTTACAAGAAATTGAGGAACATGTTTACAGTAATAGAGGCAGGTTTTTTTCAAGCTGAATATTGTTATGTTATTTAGGCCCATTATGGGGCAGCAGCAGAAGGGGTTTACTATGCTGAGGTCCAAGAGGGAGATACAGCTCAGGGCCAATACACTGCAATCCCAACCTACCATACAGTGGATGGAAGTCAGGATCCTTCTGGTAACAAATCACAGGGTCCCTATTGTGCAGTTAGAGGTGGCGATGGACAACAGGTTGTGACTGAAAACCAGAGTGGCCTACAGCAAATTGTCTTGGCTGTGAGTGAAGCACAGGGAATGTCTGGAGAAGTAGGAGAACGAGAAGCACGAGAGATTTCTGTCACCATCCCAGCTTCTATGACAGGACAAGTACATCATTGCATTTATCTAAAAACAACCTTATATTTCTAAGTACTAGAGGTTACAGTGTTTAAATTATTTTTCCATAATGATATTATTTCTGTTATAACAGCATTTAACCCTATTAGTACCAGTGTACACCTTTCAGGTGTTGAGTGCTCACCTTCAGGTCAAATGTGAAAATTTAAGTGACAGAATATTATTATTATAACTCTATTCCAACAATATTTTACTTAGAAATGTTTAGAATTGATGTTTTGTCACAAAGAAAAAATTCCAAATTTTTATTTCTGTACAGCTCCAAGGAATCTCTTGTCTGTAAACAACCCATTTAATCAATTTTTTTGCACATCCCAAAATTTAGGTTAATATTTGCTAAGAAACTATCACTTGAAAATGCAATGATTCATATCATATTTATTATATGATTTTCCTTCTCCATCGGCACTTTTTTTTAACTACAGCCCTTCATTGCCACCCTTTTATTATATCATAGTATCTGATTTGAATAATTACTGAAGAAGCTCAGTTTTAAAAACAGAAAATTTTTATTATAGTTTCTTTTGATGTTCCTTTTCTTCCCAAAAATGTTTTTATCCTAAACTGTGTTTATGTGAAAGCTGCAGGAATTTTCTTTTATGACAAAACATTAGATTTAGTTATGTTTAGCAAGAGCAAGTACAGTAACTGATGGAAAACTTCAGATGATTCTAATTCTTTTTCATCGAATATTGTTTATTGTTTCAAACAATACACAGATGAAACGACTTACTGCTTGTTGAAAACAAATTACATTTATTAAATACAAATTGATTTCAATTAAGAATATTGTTTGCAATATCACATTACCTAGCCTGACAAAAGAAACAGGGATGCCATTTTGAAAGGAGTAGGTGTTGGTTACCAGTAACTCTCTGTCAGTTTTTTTTATGGTTGATAGCTACATGTGGTGAATGATGTAGTCAGAAAAATGTACTATCAAATATCTTAATAAATATCAAACAATTTGAAATAGACTGGGTGTATAAAATGGAACTTCTGATCAGTGAATGAAAAAGTTGTCATTCTAAGATGAAAAGATGCATTTTAATGTTTTTAAAGTGTCTCACAACCAAATTTGTGAAATTCACAACCTAAAAAGTAATAGTTGTCCTAGATAAAATTATGTTATTGTTTTAAAGCAGTGACTATTTCTACTAAGTTTAATGCAACTTGGTTAAGTATTTCCTCTATGACAAGGGGGATATCAGGGATGTCCCCCCAATCTAGTAGAGGTTACTCTTAACTTTCACAAAAATGATGCGGAAATAACTTAGTGAGTTTTACTTATAGAGTTAATCATGTCAAACGCTGTTATGTTGGTGTAATTTAATGATTTTTAATAACTAAACAGTTCACAGTATTTCTTAAACCAGGCAGTAAGTGAAAAAGAGCAGAACCCAGATTCAGTGTAAGGATTATAAGGTACAATAAAATTTGACAGTTAACACTCATTATAAGAAATATGTTCTGATATTTAATGTAGTGATTGCCAGTGATGATAATATACTATTGCATTCCTCTTGTTTCAGGAAGTGTGTACAGAAGATGGTGTTACTCATATCAGTATTGCTACTTACCTGTCCACGGGACAGATAGGTAACATCTCATGCCACTTCCAAAAGGTTTTAATGCATGTACCAAGACTTTGAACGAAACTCTCATTCCTAAAAATAATAGCATATACTGTGCTAGTATATGGTACAATATCAGCATTAAACTATACCCTACCATCAGTAGGAGAGTGCAGTACTCTCCTTGAACAATTTGTGTGTACCATAAACTCATTCTTTTCCTTAACATTGCAGTGTTCAGTCATATTCTTTTTGGATTGAGAATTATGAAGTTTTTGTACTTTTTATTTTCAACATTTAGTTAACATCTGAAGTGTTATCTTTCTTGCCTTCATTCTTGGTTTCGAGAATGAAAGATACAAATTTCTAATTTGATTTCCATTACAGTTTCTGATACAAATTGTTATCTTGTATTACTGTGATTTTTTCTTCAAATCAAACTATGAGATTTTGGAGCACATGTTCCAGGGTTTGTCATATGTTTTTTTAAAAGAATATCCCGACTGTTATTAACCTAGTGTCCAGATTTTGACAGAAGCTGATAATTAATCTCAGTTTTGTCAATATGAAAATGGTCAGGGCATAAGTACCATGGATGTACCAAACTTAATGGAAAAAACAAATGCATAAATATTAATAATACAAAACAAAAAATTAATAAAAACAAATAAATATCAATATAACCAACACCATAGAAATAATAATAATATTAATATTTTTCATAACTTCAGTTTCATGGATCTTATGCAATACAACTCCTCATATCCATGTTTCTGAAACCTCCTGACACTAGATTTTTTTCTCCATTTTTCTTAAATCCCAACTCGAGTTGTTCTGATGGTGAGCAATGTTACTGTCATTGTACATCACTTGGTTGGTTCTATCTTATATTTTTCATCTCACACCCAGGATTCACAGCCTTGTGCTTCTGTAACTTCCACTGAGTCTGCTTTATCTTTGGATGACTTTGATAATCTCTTCCTACAATCTGTCTTTGCTTTTGGTTCTTCTGCACTTACCATTGTCCTTTGCTTCTCTAAAAACTCAGGTAAGTGAAATACGTTCACTTATTGCAGTTGTTTCTGCTGTTTCTCGGATGAACTTCTTGCATCTCAGTTCTAAGATTTCCCCCTCACACACACACAACATTTCCATTACAGAAATCTTAACTTTGGAATTTGTGTGTTAAATTATTTCATATTTTTTCTTTTTCTGCTGTATGGTGATTCTCTGTTGCCATGTCCTCCATAAATTTAAAATTTTCTATGTGGTCTGTTTTTTGGAGAGTTATTCATCTTTTTTTTTAGTGTTCTTATCCATTGAATCTCTTCTCCAAGTTTGGGGATTTTTTCTTCTCCTACAGCTTTATTGGAGATGTTGAACTAATCTATCCACTTGCTTTCTTTGTTACTGGACTTAGACTCCCTCAATTTTATCTCGGGGAGGGAAAACCATTTGGCACCCTTCCTTCATGCAGAAGTTTTCTGAGGGGTTCCTACTCCAATAGAATCTTCCTGGTACCCCACCCAAGAGGCCAACCATCATGGGGATCAGTGATCAGTTGTTTGTGGAACCAACTTTCAGCTTTAGTTCTGTGGGAGCTTGGTTCTTACAATATGCCCACCTATGGACTCACTTTGTGGAAAACCCTTGGGTCACACTGGTTTTCTCTTAATAGTTTAGTGGTCTTTCAGGGCTCACACCTGACAGTTTTCAACTAAGTTATGAGGGTTTTCACATGGAGAATACACTTGTTGGGTCTACATTTCAGACACTGAGCATATCCTAGCTGGTTGGTCATGCTCCAAAGTCATTATTGACTCCTATTCAGTAACTGATTCATTTGGGATTCCTTATAATCTCATTTACTGGGTTGGCTCAACCTTCTTAACATTTCAATAATATGGAGCTTTTGGTTTTCAAGGCTATCATGTCTCTTTATTTTCCTATGCTTGAAGGTTCTCTCACTTTTTGGGACTCTTGTTTTTCTCATGTCCTATGATGTCCTCATCAGTGCATTCTGGCAGATCAGTAGAATATGCCTTGGGATCCACCATTTTCTCATTTCTCTGCCACCATCTCTTTATATGTATGTGGCTTGAACATTTCCACATAACTCAAAGCATCCATCTTCCTCCACCCTGCCCGTGCTTACACCTGCTCATGGATACCTCTGTGGGATGCAGCTCTGAATACCTTAACTATTTTTGATGTTTGGTCTCCCAAGGAATGGTGTTTCCACATTGACATCCTTGAGATGTGGGCTGTACAATGGGCCTGCCACCATCTTTTACTACAACTGTTTTGATCTATTCTAACAACTTCACTATTGTTCCTTAGATAAACTGACAGGGAGGTGCTCACTTTTTTGAGCTCCTCTTTTGGGCTCACAACAACATCATCTGGTTTTTGTCCATCCACATTCTAAGAGCTTTAAAATTAGTGGAAAATCTGACAATGGCCCTTACACAGGGATGGGAGATTTCCATTTATAGACGATTTTCAGTCTTATGAATTTTGGGGAAACCATGAAAATTAAAAAATATTATATGTAATTTTATAATGCACCAGTAGGTGCCTAATGTCATTTCTGTTCTCATTTATTGTCCTTTTTTTATACCTAAATTGGCATTGACTGCATGATAAATGGTTCATCATGCTGGTTTTCTTGAAATGCAGAAATGGCACAGTCTTCATTTATGAAGAAATATTTTTTTAAGTAAACTATATGAACACTGGGTATGAAAACTGACATTCCTTTACTGAACTTTTTTTAATGTGTGTAACTTCTGTCTGAATTAGGAAAGCAATGATAAAAAGGTCCTTTATAATCACCATATGAAAGACAAACAGCATGTCATATTATTCTTGGCAAAGCTGAGTAACCAAACCTTTCAAGGTGCTGAGCCACAGTGCCTAGTCGTATCATAGAGAACTTGGCTAAGAAAAAGCAAAACAAGAAAAATTAAATATAAAATAAATATAATTCAGACAGCAACTTCAAAAACAATATTTTAAGTTACCAGAAAATCAACAACAGCCCTTCCGAAAACAAGGCTATTCTGCTGAATCAAGTATTGAAATCCAGAAAAATAATGACAGAAACATCCTAGAGAAAACTGTTTTTACTGAGGAGTCCACTGTCAGTTTGTCAAATACCACTGCAAGAAATACAAGTGAGGAGTCTGGGAAAAAAGTATAGAGCAAGCAGGGTTATCTTTATGAAGTGTTGAGTAGTTACCAACCAGTTCAGTGAAGTACAAAAAGTGAAGGATATCCTCAGTTATGGACTGGATTAAGAACATAAGAAAGGTTACAAATGAGAGGAGGCCATTCAGCTCATCTTATTCAGTTATTGACCCAAGAATCACTTTAAGTTATTTCTTAAATGATTCCAAAGACTCAGCTTCAATAACATGGCTGGGAAGTTTGTTCCAGACACCCATTACTCCATGTGTAAAGAAATGCCTTCTATTATTGATTCTAAATGTATCTGCACTTAATTTCCAAATGGCTGTAATCGGGACTGTTTTAGATTATATTTACAGGAGCAGAAAGCTCTTGTGTATAGCCTGTTTTTGTTTTAAGAATTTTGAAAATTATATTTGCACTTTTTGAACAATTGAAAGGTTCTTTGCAATTACTGTGCATAATGTGTATTTGTTCCTGTAGGTATTACATGCATCCTTGTTTTGTAATTGTAATGCAACTTTTAAAATATAAACAAGTTAATAGTTTTGACTCTCTCTGCTGAACAGCCTACATTTTCAGTCTTCACTACTTTACTATACTTCCACCCCTGCCATAGTTCTTGGTGTTTCTGCAGGCTTGTACCTACTTTGAGTGCCCTCTTATTGATGCATTTGTGACTCTCCTCTAAACCAAGCTTCCATTTTTCTTGTTACAAGTCCCAGGTTCATGGCCCTGGATATTCCCTTTGGGTCCTGATTAATTCACCCTTTTTCTGTATGGGCCTATCCTCCTCATTGACTTCTTCTGCCTATAATTCACAGCACCACCTGTCAGGTTCTTCTCATTGTTCTCTTTTGCCAGTTCAGTTGTGATTTTTGCTCCTTTGCCTCTTGGCAATCCTGAAGCCTCTGTCATCTTGGAGGTACCTTTTTCAGTCAGCCTTCAACATCAGTCTTTCATCATGATGTTTTGTGCCATAATTTTCATATGTAATTTTTATCTGTTACATTGTAAGATGGCAGGTTTTTCTCATAGAGTAGCCCATTTCTTGCTTACAGTCATCGGCCATCCACCCTTGCAGTTTATCTCTGCAAATGGATGGTTTATCAATACTGGTCCATTTGCCACTACCTTCATCAAGGTTGATTGATTCTTACTCATCTCACTTCCTTTTATACCTGGCTTTTTGAGGTTGATCTATCCATATACATGACTGCCAGTTAAAGAGCAACTTTGTTGATGACTTTCCATCTTTTCTTTGGCCAGCCTTCTTTTTTTTTCTCTGGTTGGAGATGTCATTCTTATATTTTTGCTTTGGATGCCTCACTTACTTTTTACCACAGGGACAGGCTGATTTTATTCCCAGGCTGTTCCTACTTCCCCAAGAGTGTGATCAGATGTTTCTCCCTTCTCTTTCTTCTATGTATGATCTTTCAAACCTCGTTCATCTCCCTTGTTCTATTTTGGAAGTTCACTGTTAACTCATTTGCACTGCTTCCTTTGAGGCAGTCAACATTATCATCTTTCTGTTTTATTTTCCTTAATGTGAATTCCTGTACATGGTGAGGACATCTCCCATGGAAGGTTTTGTTTGTACAGTTTATCTTTTCTGGGATCCAATGCTATCACTAAATAACTTCTTACTTCTGTTGCAAACAGCCTATAGGTTGATGACTTTCACATTTCTTGTCAGTCATTGAATAAGAAGTTTATTGAGCAGCAAGCTTCACTTTTCTCTTTCGCTTATTGGGGTGGACCAGAGTAAATGGTTACACCTTCTCCTCTTCTAAAACCATTTGCTTACATTTTTACTGCCAGATCTGCAACCTGATCCAAAGCTCTATCTTGGTAGTGATGTTCTTCCAATGGTGGCTGAGATAAAGTTCTGAGGACTTCTTTTTCACTGGTAGCTGACATTTATTCCTCACATTAAGCAGTTTTGTGTCAAGTGTACAAGGGCACTGATCATCTTCTATGTCGTACCTTCCACCTCGTGGGAAGTGGATATATCTTCCATGTTTAAGATATATCATGCCTTCACAATAAAAACTGGACTATGGGTTTATGAACTATGATTCAGCTAGAGACTCTTGCCTTGAAGATGTTGGACCCTGTGCATCATCAGGGGCTTCAGCACTGCATGGGAGCTTTCCGCAGTCTGCAATTCCTCCTTTTGGGCTTCATATCCAGGCACAGCTGACTAAATTTGTCTGATATTGGATTATGTTGCTGAGTCTGGTAATCAGCCAATCCTGCTATGGCTCATTACCATCCCCACTTGTGACCTTCTTTGGGTCATCTAAGGAGGATGGATACTTCTGATTGGAAGTATTGTCTTCTTTTTGCTGAATCTTTTGAACCATTCTTCCATTCCTATTTTTATGGATGTTTGAAATTCAGGTGACTCTGTGGGCCCTGCCGTGGTTCGCTGTGGCTCAGTGGTTGCTTGCAGGATCCCTTCTACAGTTTCTTTGTTCACTGCCAAGTTGTATGCCATTTCTCTTGCCTTGATCACGTAGAAGCTAAGCAGTACATTAACAGTACTGTATACTCTGACTCTCTTAGCTCAATGTTGGACCTGGAATTGCTTGCTGTGAGTTCATATCCGGTTCTCTCACATATTCAGAAACAACCAGCCCACTTTTCTTTGTCAGTCATTTCTATCTTGTTTTTCTGGATACCTGGCCCTGTCACTATTTGTTGGAATGAGCTTGCTGACACTGCAATCAAATCCGTCTGCTCTGCCATTGTCACAGCCATGCCCATCCCTTATGTGGACTGTGGACATGTGATCAAGGCATGGCTTTATGCCATCTGGCAGTTGATTTGGAGTAAGCAACTTCATAACAAGCTTTTTCTGATCAAACCTACTGTTGTTGTTTAGCCATCTAGTTTTCATAACTAGACTAGGCATTGGCCACAGTTTTGTTACTCATTGCTTTTTTTTTATGTGAGACTGATCCACCAATGTGCGGCCTTTGAGACACTCAGGTCAAAATTGCCTTGTGTTGCTTTCGTACTGTCATTAAAACTATGAGCAGTGGCAGCATTTTACACATGTTATTTCTCCAGATTTACCTTTCATGTTGAACACTGTCATTGGCTATGGTGATGCTGTCTAGATTGATGGTGTTTTTAGCTTTTTACAGGCCATGGACCTATTTAATTCTATTTCTTTTTTAGTGATTTTTTGCAGTGAAACTATTACACATATTGTTATTTTTTCTACCATTTTTTTATAATTTAGTTTTTTTATTTTTGATATTTTCCTTTTTTCCTGGTCTGTTTGGCACAGAAAACCTTAGTGCTTTGCACCATAAAACACTTATCAAACAAAGAGCCTCTGTTTTGTATTTTTGCTATGGGATTTCTCTTCTTTTCATGACTTGTCTTCTTCTACCTTGACCAGTTGGTGAAACTTATGATCTGCATTTTCTATTCCTTTATGGCCAGGGTTGACTCAAACGGAATAATACTTCTCTCTCTCTCTCTCTCTCTTCCAAAATCAGCATCATGTAGGGGATAACAGAAAGCAAATTTTGCCCTCCCATTTTCTTTTAGTGGAGAGGGAGAACCTTTGCTTCTCCAGTACCAAGCTGCTGGGGAGGTAAATACGGAAAAGTTTCCCTTTAGATCAGTGTAAGCCCAGTGGTATGAGATGAGAGGAATGTATCCTTGAAGAGAATAGAGAAGGGGTCTACCTGGAAGTGTAGTATAAGCCATCCTGTACTCTAAGAACTGGATCATTCCCAGTGGTTGTGACTAGTTGACTTGGGATGCAGATAAATGGTGATTCATCCCTGCACCTGCTTATTCTTGCAAGTGTATCATGTGAATACTTCTCAGGTACTGTAAGGTTTGACTTATTACCACAACCATACTACATATATATGGTCTGCCAACCTCATGAGATATATATAGATGGTTGTGCAGCCGTCACATTCACTCACTTTTACAACACTTTAACACTACGTAGAAGGTTCTTTTGACAATACTTTTCTGCACTACCACTTGTATTAGGCATAGTGTATTCCCTACTTGAGATGAATGCAGTCTCCCACTAAGCGATGCTCCTAATAGCCCCCCCTACACACACACACCGATCACTATATTTTATGAAAGTGCCCAACTTTTTAATTTTTTCATCCATACCACTACCTCCACTATCTTTTCAATGTGGAATTCTATTCTTGCTATTTGTTCCATGGAGGGGTGAGTAGCATTTCTGCAGTTAACATTTTCTTTACCCAATAATGTATTTCAGGTAGATACCTTCCCACAAAACCACTGACCCTTCCTCCCCACTTTCTGTGTGTCTCTTTTGCTTCATCAAGAATAAGTGTTTGGTATACACAAAGTGCTCAAGGGGAGCACTCTACAAGGATGTGTTGCCCTCCTGTTGGTGGAGGGTTATAGTATAATGCTGATTACATCATAAGCTGATACAGTACATGTTATTAAGTGTAGTGGTGATAATTTCATTCAAAGGCATGGTGCATGCATAAAACTTTTCGATAGTGGCACAATGTGTTAACTACCTTCTGTGGAGAGATGAGTATCTATATGAAATATATTTTTAGGTAAAAAATATGCTAATACTTAGTGAAAGGATTGTTGATTATAAATATGGTAATACAATGTGGTATGTACCATTACAGTTAGTCAAGAGAATATAAGAAGTAGTGTGGTATGTACCAGTCGTGACACTCCATGGAGTATGTTCCAAAACAGCAATACTTAAGTTTTTTGTAATTATAAGTATAGCAAGACAATGTGGGATGTACAAAAATAATTACTCCATGTAGTATTTTAGGTAATACATTCTAATTTTTATATTATCTTAGATTCTGGAGCTTAATATTTCTGTTGTTCTGAGAAATGTTAAAAATTAAAGTCCAAGTAGAAGGCTATTTGTAGGTGAAACACAACCGTCCAGTGAGTTCATAGCATTTATATGTCTTATAATGTCTTTTCAGGTCAGCCAGGGTCACTCTGAGGAATTGATTCAAGTTGTACAAAGCCATGGAGCTCCTACAGTCTCCCAGGCTCCTGAACAGCCTGCTTTTGTAGCTATGCAACCAGGAGCAACTACTGAAGCTCATGTGGATGCTGGTCAGCAGGTTAGTTGTTTTGAGATGTATTTAACTACAGGCACAGCAAAAATTATTTCTGTAGGACAAAATGGTGTTAATTTATAGTCAATTAATCAAAATCAAAACTACATGTAAAAAACAGCTTTAACAGAAATTACCCTGTTGTGGTATCTCAAGGATTTCCAGCAAAGCAAAGAAGCCAGAGCACACAAAAACAAGAGGTTCATGGATCTAATATGTGGGTGTGTTTTCTGACATATGCAATGGTTGAGCCACAAAGAATGAGACATGACACAGGTTTACACAAGGAACAAATATTTAATGAAGATCTTCACAGTTTACAATGTAAAAAACAATGCACTGTGATACAATGAAAGGCAAGTGATTTTGTGTTTGTATATGTGACTAAAAAGGGTGTGTGACTAGCAAGGGCAATGAAGACTTTATTAAACAAAATGTTCTTGTTAGTGAATGTTCTTCGCCTTGTAACTTAGGCTACCTCATAAAATAGAATCAGTAATAGAGAGTGTTCCCACGTTAAAATTTAACATGATAAAGTTAATCCTCACTTTAACCTCTGCAAAATTGAAATTCCCACTCAGATTTCACCACAAGGATAATAATCCATACTTTAACCCTATAACTTTCTGGGCCATTTTTATATTCCTTTCTGCATTAGTACTGTGTTACATTCAAAATTTAATTAAACCACTTTACTATCAATGAATCTTAGTTAATTTATCATTTTCAAGTACGTTATAGTTCAAAGTATTATAGTATCTAAGTTTTTTCCTTTATTTCAAAAGAAACATCTAAAACAACAATTAAAAACTGTAGTTTTTACTGTTTCATGTTACAGTTTTTCTCAACTTTAAGAGCTAGTATAAAAGAAACTGTGTATGTGAATTATAGACTCTATCCTTCAGATGTCAAAAGTGCACCATATACAAGTTGTTTATTAGTAACTCAAGCACATTCCAAGAATTTCACCCCAGGATACCATTGTAAATATTTCCTTAGTTTAAAATAAGCCATGCCCACTTGCAGTGTAGAAGCTGTGTTGCTAAGCAACAATTTTAAGTTAAATGGCATGCTTGCAATCAACAAAAAGAGCAGATTTCACGTTGTCTGGCGTAATAAGTCGAGTGCAAACCAAACTATATCTTGATGGAGGCTAAACCATCTCTGTCGATGTTAATGTTATATAGCGTGAGGGCAGTTGTTGATGTGTGTGTTAACATAAATAATAAAAAATAAAGAGCAGGAAGATATAAAGTGAAATATTTAGTGAAAATATAAAAATGTGAAATTACACATATGACCAAAGATATTCTACAAAGGTAAGTACATATTTCCATTTCTTAATTTTAAACATTTCATTGCACTGTGCATTGATGATAATAGCTAGAGTTAGTGATATAGTAGAGAAAATGGAAAATAAAATATAACATTTACCTCAGAAACTTTTGATATTCATTTAGGAAGTTGTATAGATTATGCAAATGAAATGTGAAAACTGTAAGATAATAAACTCTCAAGTTTCTGACACAAGAAAATAGTGTTTGGTGCCTGTTTGATCAGTTGGCCAATGAGCAATGAAGATCATTAACAAGTCCACTCACAACTACTACCCAAATTGCTGATAAGAATAACTCAGCATGCTAATTATAAAGCACATTTTTTTTCGTCCAAAAGAATCAGACAAGAAGGCACCTAATCTTCACTTAACACAGTAACTTACCTCCGCTTACAGATATAGCTATTGTTGTTCAGTGCTGCCGGCAACATACAAAACTTTGTTTGCATGCCACAAGCTTTGAGCTCCCACGTACTCCACGATCAACATGGTTCAACTGTGTCTTGCATGTAAATTATCATGTGACAACTCTCCACCAATACGAGTGCAACACACTCTCCTGACATGTGACTCCTTCTATTCGATTCTACCGAAATATCACTTCTTATTTGGCAGTGCTTTCATCGTGATGTTTTTTGTTAGTGCTCTCTTCCTGTGTTTTATTTTTGAAATATCATACGAAATGGAAATATTTCTCTATGTTTTTTTCTTCCCCAACTTCACTTTAACCATTTTAGGTGATCACTTTATTGTTCTTAACATTGTTTTTTTGGTTTTCACTGAAGTTTATGTTTTCACTTCGAAAGTGATCTAATTTACTTCCAGCACACTTACAGCTTCAGATGGCAGTACTCAAAGGTGGAATTGTCAGCTTTCATACCTTGGGAGATTGATCATTATATGAGGCGACCTTCATCAGGCCTCGAGTTTTGACTATGGTCTGCCAACTTTGGACAGATAAGCTGTTACACTGCTACAGATTTTGAATGTTTTTTGACCTCAATGTTATTATTTGTTGTTATTTAGGTTCAATAACTTAAGTTTAGTTTGATTTGTAAATACTTAATATAAGGTTAGAGTTTTCAATTCGAGCTTAGTGATATCCTTTGTACTACTACTTTGTTATTTTAGGCTTACCTGTCATTAATTTTCCAGATAAATCATAATTTAGGTTAATTATGTATTTTTCAACAAACACCTTGTAATAAATTTTTTATTGTCAGTATACACACACTTAATTTTACAATATAAAGACTATTTCATTTTCTTTATTTCTTATTTTTTTACTTAAAATTAATTTGGTTTGTGAAGACCCCTAGGGCCAGAGTCAACTCAACCTTCTCCTAATATTGCTTGCCTTCCTCCTAAAACTGCCTAACCTGTTAGGGATGATGTAAATTTGAAAATTTTTCGTCCATCTGATTATGCTTTGCTTCCCAGACTTCTCCTGCAAAGTCTGCTAGGCCTACCTTAGCCTTTTTTTAGACACGTTTCACGGATATTTTTTTCCACTCCTTCTCCAAACATTATAGTTCATGCTGGGCTTTGTGTCTCTTTTGAGAGAGGGTGCTTACATGCCTTACCCTCAATGGGTTTTGGTTCATTTTACCTTAGCTTACCATAAGGCAGAATGTTTTTGTTTTCTTTATTCTCTGCACTTAGAATTTCTGTTGTCTGTATGGGGGGTAGACCCTGATAAGCCTATCTTTTTATCTCTCACCAATTTTTCAGCCTTTGTCTTCCTCTATCGACTCTTCTGCAGGAATTGTTCACTGTGAACCTCCTTTCTGAGGTTTTCCACCTAATTCTTGGGGATTTGCATGGGATACCTTCCTTCTCCTTACCTCCACGTTGTGGTGATTACCATCTTTGGCTGTTTCGTTGCTTTTGGGATTTTATGGGATGGGACACTGTCTTGTACCAAGTTTAGTTACTGTTCACTTCTGCTTTGGACTTCTGCCAGCTCTTTTTCGCTACTGGACCGTTTTTTGGGGGTTACATGGGTTACTTTAGCGTCACGTGGAGTATCTGTGATGCTTCATTAGATATTTTTCTGTTTTTGGTTGCTCATTTGTCACATTCTGAGCCATTACATTCTTTATTCATGTTCCATGTTTGGCACCTTCCCATCATTTACCTGTCCTACCTCTAAGAGTTCCTCTGTTAGTCGTGTATTCTTGATGCCGATTGGAGTTCTGTGATCGAACTGTCCTGCCTCAATCACTTATTGATTCTTTACCATTTTACTATATTATTGTTTATAAAACTCTGTTGGGCCATTTTTCCAAGACTGGAAATGCCCAAAGTAGACATTTTGTATTCTTATATTTGTATTCCTATTTTTCTTCCTTTGTGATGTTATCTTAAGTTTGTTCACCATGGGGTTGGGTACAAGTTTCACATCTTACCATTTGCCATTTTTTTGGATCCATCAGTCATCGGGTGGTCAGTTTTACCTGTTTTCAGCTTGATGGGGGATTGTACTTATACCACAACTTGGTCAGCTGGCTTCTGTTAGCTCATTCCGTACTGGAGTTGCACAACATACTCACCTGCTTCTCTCCCCTTCTTGGATGATTGGATTTTCCATTACCTACCTAACATTCTTGTCTTTTGGGGATGCATTTTTCAACTCCATCGGTCCCATACTTCTCCTCTTCAACTGCTTATGATAGAGCTTTTCAGTTATCCATGCCATTACTGTTAACTCTCTTACTGCTAGAGAGGTTCTATCACGTTGGGGGATGTAGCTTCTATGGAAGCACTTATACCCTTGGGTCTGACACATGCAATCTCTTCAGGGGATGCTGCACAAACCATGGAATCTTGATAGGGTTCCTTTGGATTCCCTGCATAACTCTCCTTCTTCCCTCTTCAAAATATGCATTGGCAGTTGAAAAAAGTCCCCACATCATTGAGACTGCTTCATCCCCTTTGTCCAGATGTTCTTTCTCTTCCCTGATGCTCACCTCCAAAATTAGGAGGTGTGGGTCAATCAGCATGAGGCTTCAAGACAGTAGTATATGGCCAACAGGTCTTACCATGTTCACACCCGGGAACTTCTGGCAGTCCAATGTGCTTTGGTTCACTTTCTTTCTCTTGTCAGGATTCAACTAATCATGATCTATTCCAAGAATTTGATGGTGGTGACTTATATCACTTACCGAGAGGGCACCCATTCTAGTTCCCTTTGTGGTTTACCATTGATCTCTCTTTTTGAACCTATACACTTGATGTATGTCTTTTATGGTATTTTCAACCTCCTTGCAAAACCCTTTCTAGTCTGGACACACTTTATCCCACTGAGTGGTCTCTCAAACCTCAAAAATTTCTGGTGGCTCTGACTCCAGTGGAGTATTCCTCAGTGGGATGTGTTTGCCTCTTTTCTCAATTCCAAGTTCCCTCTTTTTTTTTTGGTCTCTAGTTTCTTATCCACTCACTTTGGCTGTCTGTACATTTAGAAAGGATTGGTGCAAGTTTATACCTTTATTTTATCATCCCGCCCATCATCTTCCCCATAAGATTTCATTAATCCATGCCACTCTATTTCAAGTCTTTCTGATTGCTCCTTCCTGGCTGGCACAGATCTGGTTTTCTCGACTGATTTAGCTTGACCCATTCTTTTTGTTCTGAATCGATTTTTCCTAACCTACACTTTGGTGACTCTTGTGACATGTTTTTCCTTTTCGTTTCATTCCAACTTCCACCTTTATTTCCAATTGGATCTGGATGGCCTTCTATGTCATGTACATGCTCTAGGTTGCTTCATTGCCTTCAAGGCTTCTTTCCATTGGTTCCCTTTCCCTGCAGATTCATTCCATGGCACCAATCCTCAGTTTGTGACTTTTTTTTCCTTTCTCCCTTACCAATTGGATTCGGCTTTTGATTCCCATTAGCTTTTTCTTCCTTGTCTCCTTCTTCCCATAATCAATTACTGGTGTCTTCATTCCAATCAGGCACTTTACCTTTTACCTGCATATCAGTCCTATTGTACATTGGAGGTACTTCTTCCATCGAACACTGGGACAACACCTCATACATTCATCTCCCATTATCTGCTTCAGGTAGCTGTTTCTTCCTCATCGGGGTACCGTCTTCCACCTGTCACCATCCTTCACTCTTTGATAAGACTGTGACTGGATAAGTTACCTTTTTTTTATGTATGCCTTATATTTTTCAGGGAAATGTCCCTCTTTTCTTCAAGGATCCCACTCTGTGGCAAGTGTTGCCTGTCCAGGTATACTTAAACTAGTCAAATCTGCACTGTAATGCTATGGTGGCTTCAGAGTTATAACTTCCATGGGCACTAAATGCACATTGTTGAAATGGGGTGTTCCACAAGATTGCTTGTAGGTTTTTCTTCATGATATATCTGCTTCATTAATATGTCCATTCCAGATCATATTGACCCACAGACTTCATGGGTAAAGCAGAAGGAGATAACTGCCCATCCCTGCCATACCTTAGATTGAATAAATCAGGAGTAGTCTGCTTTTCAAAATAGGGTTTTCATGGTCACCCATAGCACTATCTCCAGTGTTGATGTTCCTCTGAACTCTCCACTGCATTTTCTTTCCCTTTTTCTTCCAGTGGAGTATGGGAGTCCTTAGCACTTTCCAGGTCTAAGCCACTGGAGTGATGGTTCATGGAGTATCCTCCTAAATGTGATAGTGATACAAAATGCAAAGAATAATGAATCCATTCAGTTGAGAGTAGAGCACTGGTGTTCTGCTATTGTAGATGATGACATTTTCTCCAATCTAATGTTCTATCTCTGAATGGGTCTGTTCGAGGGGATGTTGTACCTTTGGAGTGAGCTGGGTTTTGGATTCAGAGCAGGACCAATCAACATAAGTCCTCACACATGTATTACTTGTGTCTCTGGTCCTTCATTTAATTGGCCTCCTGTTCATTGCTAACGTGTTGTGGGTCACAATGGATGATCATGTGGGTTGCTACAGTTCTTCCTCTTATATATACCTTTCCATATACCGAGGATGACACTTTGCTGGGATGGTTCCTGTCTGAGTGGTTTTCAGTGGGATGTCGCACAATACAAGGACATCTTGATTATTTCAATCATCTAGATGTCGAGTTCCCGGACCGGTAATTTATTATCACTCTTCTCACATGTACCCTGTTCATAGGTTGGTGGGCATGATATCTCCCTCTGGTCTCTTCAACTTGAGGGGAAGGTAGTATAATTCTCTTTCCTACCCCTACCCAATGACTGGGTTTTGGGTTGCAGTTGACTTGTTGCCGGTATGATCCTCTTTCCTACCCCCACAAAGATGTTGGTTCCTGGTGGCTGGGTTTTGGATTGTAGTTGACTTGCCAACAGTATGATCTTCTTTCCTACCCACACATGGATGTTGGTTCCTAGTGGCTGGGTTTTGGATTGTAGTTGACTTACCGATGGTATGATCCTCATTCTACTCCCGCATAGATGTCAGTTCATGGTGGCTGTATTTTGGATGCAATGCCATGTATGGTCCATCATGCCCTAGCCACTCTACTCTTTGGGGCACATCCATTTACTATCACTCACATTATTGGCTCCCAAGGAATTGAGACTCTGATATCATATTGTTTGGATTCCTATCCAAACATTGTTCTCTCCTTTTGGATGTGCTCCTCTCTTTTTCCACCCACATTTGCAACACCACTTTACACACTGGGAGTAGAATATACCTGGTACAGTTGTGGTGCAGTCTCTCATGTAGGATCCTCTACTACAAGGATCTCCACTTTTCAGGTGCTCTTTGAATGCTTTCGAAGGGTTCTTCTGTCTTTCCCTTACACCGGTCCCTCCACTTGTTCAATGTGAGATTCTAGCTATATCTGTGGAGGTAAGTTAATGTATCAGAAGTTATAATTTTCACATACTGAAAATGTATTTCCATTTATGCTTCCCACCCTTCCTCCCCACCTAAAACCGGTGCTTCCATTTTCTGCCAAAACTTGAAATGTGATAATTTGGTAAAATCAAATAGAGGGAGTCACATGTGTAAGGATGGTGTGTTGCAATCATATTGATAGAGGGTTTGTTGCATGGTGATTTACATGCAAGATGCAGTTGATCGTAGAGTACATGGAAGCTCAGGCTTGTGGCTTGCTAAAAAAAATTTGCATATAGAGGGAAGAACTGAACAAAAATAGTTATATCTGTGAGGTAAGCACCTATTGGAAATACATTTTCAATATAGGAAAATTATATCGTTTGAAACTTGCTTGAACAGTACTATATTCCAACCTTGGGAATTATTGAGAAAAAGAAACATTTAGTAATTTTATCTTTTAAACTAAAAGGAGTGGAAAACATGTAGTATAGCCCAGTACTACACTGTTAATTATAACACACTTCTAATATTAAAGATTGAGTCTCATTTCCAAAGTAAACAAAATTCTTACAAGTACTTAAGTTATAAACTCTAATTATCAAAATGTTTTTTGTTTTTTTTCTGACTTGTAGTGAGGTTATTTGCAATATAGTGTACAAGAACTTGAAGTTGTAGTGGAACAGCATTTTAGTTTTTAGTGACTTTGTAGTAGACAATTTGCAATATATATTGTAAAAACTTTTAGTAACACTGAAACCAACATTTAAAGTTTCTTCTGCTATTTATGGGTGTGAAATTATTTGTAACAGTGGGAAAATGTCAAGAATAAAACTATTGACCGATCTTTGTGGGTAGTATAATTATTTATTGTAAGAAAAGTTTTCTAAAAACTGTTCAAGTATTTAATGAGAAAACATTATTTTAATCTTATTTAATATTTCCACGATGAATCACACAGTAAACTATCTTTCCCATGCACCTGCTTTAGAGATTTGCATGCCACTAGCCTTTAGTGAACTTCTACCTAATCTCACAAGATTTCTCTTGAATTGGGCAACTGCATATTGACATCATTATGCAGCAAAAGCCCTCCATCAGTAGTAGGGTTACACAACTCCTTGCACACTAACTTCTTCTATGCATTTGCACTTGTGAATTTTCATCAGGAATGTTTTTCGTTTTCAGTTTAATGAAATTTATGAAATTTAAGGAACTTAATTTCTTTCTTTTTTTCTACAAACTATGACTCACAAGCTCATGTTACATCTTCTGCTACTTGTGTGAGTAAAAACTTTCCTCACACAGGTTATGTATCAATTGTGGTTTCTGGAGGATGAAATGATGGCCACTGTGCATAGGGTAGTGGGTTCCCTTATCCAGCCAGGACTTTAACTCCCATACCTTCTTCAGGGGAAGAATGAGGTGGACAGATTTGATCATTTGTTTCCTCCTCCTGGTTGTGCTTTGGGAACTTCTCTCCCCATTTAAGAGAACCCTCAAACTTCCTTGCATTATCAGGACTTAATATCACAAGCTTGTACTGCTTATTTTCTTTCCATTCTTTCCTTTATCAACTACATTCCCACAACTCAGGCTTCCACCTCCTCATCTGTTTGATTCTTATATCCTAGCTTACAGACATACTGAATTTTCATTTCTTGATTCCCAATGGAATCTCTCTTGCCCTTATTCTGTTCCTTCCTTTTCCATAGTCTTCATGCCCCACTCCATTGCCTGATTGGGGCCTCATTGTTGTCCTGTTCACTGTTACCCATGAACCTTTCAAGCTGTTGGCAACTTGTACCTAATGCCACCTTTTTCTCAAGATATATTTCATCTTACTTCTTGTCCATAGTTGCCATCATTCAGATATTTATGCTATCAATTATTCTTCTACCTTATCTATCACTCTTATATTCTTCTTTATCCTGGGCAGTCTTTCCTCCCTAAGACTTTGGCTGTTCAGGAAGGAGACCACTCTTTCTCTTCTATTTCTCACCATTGCAACTGATCGGACCCAGAAAGATTATTGTGCCCTTCATTGTTACTTATCTCATACCTCACACTTTCAAGGCTCCCATCACAGACTATTTCTTCTCTCGGATTCCTTTTCCTCCAGGGACATTTTCCTTCTATCCTTACAGGTTTGGTCTGGTAACTTCTATGTTTGTTTAGTCTATTTCTCATTGAGGTTGATGATCACAGACTGTTTCACATTTTATTCTATCAGAATCATCATCTAACTCATTCCCCCATCTCTCATTTCTGATGGCTACTGGACCAGTTCCTTCTGGTGGGTATATGGACTACTCCACACACCTTCATTGCCCACTATTTTCACCATCTGGCTGTCTTGTTTCCTGAGAGTTACCATCTGCCTCCATTCACCATTCTACCCATGACCTCTAGATGAGTAAGTACCTTTCCTTTTTTTTTTACAGAATTCACTTATAAGATTCCACCAGGTAGTTGGTGGAGCCTCCCAGGGTATATGTATTTCCCAAAATTTGCATTTATCCAGGGTAATGGAAAGCACTTATACCATGTTCTTCAAGACCTCTTTGAGTTATTATCATGGTACATCTATATATCTGACTAATTTCTGATCCAGACCATACATATTTCATGAACTATCATGGAAAAGCCAACACCAGGGGTTGTCTGTCCTATTCCCTGGCATATGCTTGCTGGCTTTTCATAATAAGGTCACATGATCACCCATTGCACTGTCTCCAATGCAAGACTTTTCCAGATTGAGGGACAACTGGTGCCAATGTGGTGGGAAGTGAGAAGGTGGTGAAACTGTCAGTGTAGCACAGGTCACCCCTTTATATAGCTATACCACATGCCACCTCTTCGTGCAGACATTTCTTGTTCAGTTGAGGTGAGCATGCACTAACAAGCTATGCCATCCTTCTTCAGCTGAGCCAAGGTGTGCACATATCATTCTCTGTGGCATGACTACTGTGCCCTTTTCATGTAGCTGGTGTCAGTCCAATAAATTCTGGTAGTAGAGTTGATGTGAGCACACAGTACAGTCTGAATGTGCCCCAACTATACTACACATATTGTTCTCTGACCTCTTTTTGTCCAAGTATTTGAATGTGTATGTTCTTATTCTGCCAATCCTTGCAACACATTTGGCTTGTTTACCTTTTCCTCCATTTATTCTCAGGTGAAGGGGATAATCAGGAAGAAATGAGATGTGTGAAAAGGTGTGGTATCATGTCTGAATTTAACATTTTTGGTATTTCTGATAGATACCTCTTCACACACATTTCTACCCATCCTTTCCACTTCTGGTGCAAATTCATAGTTTACCGTGCAAGGGGTGTGTTGCTCTCCTATTGGTGGAGAGGTTTTGCTGCATAATGATGTCATTATGCAATAGCTAAATTTATGAGAAATCTTGTGAGATTAGGTGGGAGTTCACTAATGTCTAGTGGCATGCAAATCTCTAAAACAGACATGAGGGGAAGATAGCTTACTGTGTGGAGAGATGAATATTTATCAGAAATATATTTTCAGGGAAGGAAAATGTTAAATTTTATATCTAGTGGGTTTCTTTGAATGAATAGTAGTGCTGGTAAACAGCCATGATTTCAAAGGTTTAACATCCTAAAATAAAAATATAAATTATGGTCTGATATCCAAAAATATTGTTGTTTCTTTAAAGTGCAACATTTTCTCTCAAGGTAATGGTATCTGATGGAAGTCAAAGATTGGTGAGCCATGAAGCCAGCCATGTTCAGAGAGCCATAAATGCACACCACAATACCACAGAACAACAGACTATACGTATGGTTGTAAGACAACCAGATGGCACTGAAACTGAACAAACAATACCTGTCTCCTCATCAGGGTCGGGTGGTCCTACCCTGGTCACCAGTGATGGCCACGAAATCCATGTCAGTGATGAAGGAACTCTGCAGATGATGGCCAACTTAGCTGATCAGGCTTCAGCTGGAGGCTCAGGAGATGGAAATAACCAAGTAAGATAATGTTGTATGGTTTATACCTAGGAATATTTCAAAAAATGGATGATGTGGGTTTTAATTTCAAAATTTTTATATTTTAAATACGTTGATGTTTTGTGAAGTGCCATGAGTTCAGGTTTATATAATTGAGGAGTAGTACATAATAGAAACAAATAACTCTTCATATGAAACAATTTTTGAAATACTGTTTGTATGTAATGCTTGACTAACTTATTTCATGAACTGCCTTAATTTACTAATACTACTATGTGTATGTAGATTGTATAAAACTAAGGCAACACATTCATGTTTTGTTTTGTTAGCTTAAAATGATTGTATTAGCTTCTGATGTGGTACACACCTCTTCACACAGAATGCTATCCTCCCTGTGTATTTGCCTTAGAGACTTGCATGTCACTGGCCTTGAGGCAACTACCGCCTAAACTCACGAGATTTCTCTTGATTTTCATTACTGTAGAGCAGGGGTCACCAAACTTTTTTCACAGCGGGCCAGATAACTGAGAGAATGACGAGCGTGGGCCGCATAACCATTTTGTTCAATAC
>NW_013665716.1:364763-371781 GCF_000517525.1 Limulus polyphemus
GTGGGATGTGATGTCAACCAAAAATGACATCTTTGACAGCCAGGTAGGATCTGGCAGAAGTGGATCAGCTCTATCCTTTACGGTGAGAAAAATATCTATTTCTCTTCGGAGCTTATAAAAACGAAACAGGACTTTACCACAGCTGAGCCACCTCACTGCTGTGTGATAAGGTAAGTCACAGAATTCAGAATCAATTTCTTAAAGAACAGAAATTTAGCAAGATTTGTGATTTTGAGGGAACTTAATTTTTCTTTTTTCTTTTTCTTCAAACTATGAACACTAGATCATGTACTCTAAATTATTCACACAGGTTGTGTAATAATGATGGTTTTATGGAGGCACGTTCCCTGGAGATGAAGTGGTGGTCATTATGGATGAATAGTGGGTTTCCTTATGCTGTCAGGTACTTCAGCTCCAGTCCCTTCAACAGGCATTTGTCCCCCTCATTTATGGGGTGAATGAGGAAGAGGAATTTGATTAATCCTTTACCTCTTTCAGCTTTGGGAACTTCTTTCCCTGTTGAAGAGAATCTTAAACTTTCTCACATTATTCAGCTTTGATTAATCTGGTGTGCACCATTTGTTTTCCTTCCCCTGTGTTATATTCTTCTGCTTGTTTCCTACTTAATCCTAACCCTAAACATATTATTTAGCATTCCTGGTCCACTTTCATTTCTGCAATGTAAAACCTCTCCCTTCCTGTCTTATTCTTATTTTCTTGATTTTTATCATTCTGCATCTCTTTTTGAGATTCTCACATTCGGGATTACTCTTACCTTTTTTTGTTACTTTTGCCATAACTTCCTTCATTTTGGGTTCTGTGGGTGCCTGGCTGTCATGATGTTGCCACTGGTGTTCCATTACCTTCACCCAATTTGGACCTACAAATCTTTACCTATGCTTCCTCCTCTGGTTGGGGAATGTCCCTGAATGTCTCTTTTACATCCAGCACATGGACCCAGGATGAGTCATTCCTCTATATCCACGTACTTGAACTTCCGTACACTCTTGGGCATGATACTATTAGTATCACTCCTAGTGGATCATTTTGTTATGTTCCTTTTCACCAATTCCTTGGTTTTTCCTAAATTAACCACCATAGTGTAATCTAATCCAGAATTTTTTGCTTGCAAACTCTGAACCTTCCTTCTTGGGCCAATTCTCAATGGGTTGGTTTCCTTGCCTGCCTCCATTAGCCCTTTTATAATATATCCACCATCCTTAGATTTGGTTTATAGCATTTGCTTCCAAAATCCCATCAGGTGGCTATGGTGCCTTCGGGGTTATACTTATTTCTTAAAATTCCATATTGAGCCAAGATAACAGGGCTCATACCAACTGCCCTTGCTCAATATATTCCCACTATTGATATGGAGTGTTCCACAAGACCACTTGAGGTATTCTTATAGTATATTCTGATATCTGTCTGCTGTCCAATCCAGACCATACCTATTCCATGGACTATCATGAAAAAAGCCACCTTTAGTTGTGTGCTTTGCCTGCTTCCCTGGCTCGCGCTTACTGGCTTTTTGAAATAGGTTTACACGGTCACATGTTGCACTGTCTTCAGTAAAAGATCTTTCTGGCAGATGTCCAATAGGGATCCAGGCATTTTTTCTAGGTCTCTTCACCCCTTTTTTCTTTAAGTGTAGCAAGGAAGATCCTTACCACTTACTGGTTCGTGGCTGCTGGAGTGGTGGACCATGGAAAAACTTCATTGTTTGAGACCTAATAGCCAGGGGCTGAACAAATGGTGCCAGTTAGTGGGAAGTGGGGCAGTGGTGACAATAAGAGTGTTGCACAGGTCACCTCTCTTCTAATTATACTCATAACATGCCAGCATCCCTCATCCTAACACCGCTCGGATGTCGGTACCTAGGTAGTCTTGTGTTGGATCTGTGTAGGACCAGCCAACATAAGTTCTCACACATGTGGTTAGTAGAAATCCTCCTCCTGCCACAGACCAGACAAGAAATTACCAATGCCACCTTGTTTTAGACTGGTGTTAACACACAATGTTTGCATTCCCCCTTCCTGCCATTGTCAGGATATCAGGTTCCCGGGTAGCCTAATATTGGTTGTGTACTGGGTCTGCACCCATGTGCCCTGCCTATGTTGTTGGAATGAAAGTTGTTTTACCCTTCTGCTTTCTGGTCATGAGGTGAAGATGGTTAAGATCCTCCTCCTACTGCAGACTGTAAGACACATGCCCAGTGCTGCATGGTTTTGGACTGCAGTTGATCCATCAAATACCTGCAGTCATCTCCTGTTCAGTTCAGTTGAGCACTTCCTAGTAAATCATGCCCTCCTCCTGCAGTGAATGATTGTTTCGTTGAATCACATACTAACATTATGCAATGTATTATATTTAATCTTTGTGCTCCTCCTGCAGCTGGTGTCTGTCCAAGAATCTGACAGTAGAGTTGAGAACAATATGCACTAATAATTCCTGTTCCATCCTCCTACAGCCAGTATCAGTTCAAGAAGTCTGACAGTAGAATTTAGATGAGCACTATTAGTACGGTATGAACATACCCCAACTATGCTACACATATTGGCTCTCCAACCTCTTTTCCAAGGTACATTCTTTCAACCTGGAATAGATGTGATGTGGTCTCCCATGATTGTGCCCTTATGGAGCCTCTGCCACTGGGTGTCACACTTCATGAGTTTCCTTTATGTGCTTTTTGAAGGTAACTTTTGCACTAGTCCCTCCACCATATCAACAGTGGATTCTAGCTTTATGCATGAAGAGGGGTGTATTACCTCAGAAATTAACATTTTCCTTACCTGAGAAATGCATTTCTGACAAATAATTACCTTTTCACACACTTCCCACCCTTCGTATCCACTTCTGGTGCAACAATATATTCTTTGCCTCTTCAAAGAATGAAGATCATGAGTGCAAAGGCATAGAGGAAACTAGTGTGCAGGGAAGTTGTGTTGCCCTCCTATTGCTGGTTGGCTTTTGCTGCATAATGATGTTATTTTGCAGTTGTGCAAATCAAGAGAAATCTTGTGAGTTTAGGTGGGAGTTGCCTAAATGCTAGTGGCATGCAAGTCTCTAAGGCAAACATGTGGAGAAGACAGATTTCTGCATGTAAAGGTATCCATCAGAAATACATTTTCAGGTAAAGAAAATGTTATCTTTAACTTGTTGTGTTTTAACCATTCCAACTCCATACTTGTGTTTCACACAGTTTTTCACAGTGCAATATTGTCAATAAGGAATGTTAGATATTGTAATAGTAGTGTTGTCAGTAAAGGTGTAAGTTATAATCCTGTAAGAATAATGTTGTCAATAAAGAATATTAGGTGAGTTATAATCCTGTAACAATAGTGATGTCAATAAAAAAATGTATGAGTTATAATCCGGTAAGAAAAATGTTGTCAATAAAGAATGTTAGATTAGCTATAATCCTGTAAGAATAGTGTTTATCAGTAGAGAATGTTAGATGTAATTTTTAATGCTGTAAGAGTATCTTTGTCAGTAAAGAATTTAAGATCTCATAAATGAAAACAAAGAAGAGTATGTTATAATATGTCAACCACAATATATCTGCCATATCTAGTACCAACAAGGTATTTTGCCCAATACAGGGCTCATCAGGCTAGCTGGGATACAGCAGATACTGTAGTGGTCTAGGTGTTATTTATATCATCATTTGCATGAATGATAACTGTAATGGTGTGAATTAGATTAAGTAAGTGAATTTTAATTATTATAAATTTTTAAACCTTTTAAAATTACATAAGAACCAATAAAATAATTTTATATGTGTCTATCTCACACAAATTATTATTTTTTTAAAAATTAAGTTTACTATCATTCAAAAAACTAGTTAACCAGCAAGCAAGTTAGTGTTGTCTCCAGAGATGGTTAGATCTGAGTTATAATCCTTTAAGTAGTGTGCCAATATTACATAGAAAATAAATGTTTTTATTGAATAATGTAGCTCATCACCCAGTTTTAGATAATTTAATATCAAGAGCACTGACTGTATTATCTACATGTTTAAAGATAATTTTTTTGTTTTTATAGGTGCTGTTGAATACTGGAAACTCATACCAGACAGTAACTATTGTACCATCAGACACAAACCCAGGAGAGGTTAGCTATGTGTTAATTGTTTCTCAGTCAGATGAAAATAAAGATGAGCAGAAAGGGCTCAACATGGACATGTCTGTGTACGATTTCAATGAAGGAGGAGAAAAACATGGGGAGATGGTAACAGAAGAAACTAATGTAGATGGAGGTAAGATGCGTACAATCAAAATTTCACCAAAGAAAAGCCAAACAGTCACTCAGGCACATATGTGTAATTATTGTAATTACACCAGTCCAAAGAGATATCTTTTGTCACGTCATATGAAGTCTCATTCAGAGGAGAGACCTCACAAATGCAGTGTATGTGAATGTGGCTTTAAAACTTTAGCTTCTCTTCAGAATCACGTAAATACCCACACTGGTACAAGACCTCATCACTGCAAAGAGTGTGAATCTTGCTTTACAACTTCAGGAGAGTTGGTTCGTCATGTTCGTTACCGTCACACTCACGAAAAGCCTCACCGCTGTACAGAGTGTGACTATGCCAGTGTCGAGTTGAGCAAACTTAAAAGGCACATGAGGTGCCACACAGGTGAGCGTCCGTATCAGTGTCCCCACTGCACGTATGCCAGCCCTGATACTTACAAACTAAAGCGTCATTTGAGGATTCATACAGGGGAAAAGCCTTATGAATGTGAGGTATGTCATGCCCGATTTACTCAGTCAAACAGTTTGAAAGCACACAGAATGATCCATTCAGGAAATAAGCCAGTGTACCAATGTGAATTTTGTCCCACAACATGTGGTCGGAAAACAGACCTGCGAATCCATGTTCAGAAACTACACACTAGTGATAAACCTCTGAAGTGTAAGAGATGTGGAAAATCATTTCCAGACAGGTACTCACTAAAGGTAAGCTGTCATTTGATGAATAGTTGTTGTTGTTTTTTGTAAGAACATCACTTCATTCATTACTCTTCCAAGAAGACAATACAAAGTAACAAGAAAAGTTGTTTCTGTGGCATTTTAAAATTAAATTAATGCTTTTAATGGATAGTGTAAAATGTCTTTATGCACTATGAGGTAAACCTGAAGAGACTGACTGACAATCATAACTACTGTATATATGTTTTAGGATGGGCAAAAGTTAATTAAGCTATCCAGGAAGGTTTACTCAACAAGAACACCTACAAGTCTTAAAGCATTTTACATTAATTGACCCTTTTAAAATGAAAATTCCAAGTTGGATGTTCTTCATCATGTTTTGTTGCATCAGCTTCATCATAGAATAGTCATGTCAGAGTTTTTATGTTAGAACTACTCATTGGTAAAGATGATACTGTGAAACTTTGAAAATAATGATCAGTCATATATATTATAACTTATACAGTGTATACTGTTCTCCAGCATACATTACGATGTTTGAAATCTAACAAAATTAATCAAATAATCTGTGTGTTGTTTTTAGTTAACTTGACATCAGTTGTACAGATTTCAAGTTAGCAGTTGCTTAATTTTTTGACAAATTTGGGCAATGTATAGTGATGAGCTTCTTCAGTTTATAATTAACTGTTATACCCGGATGGGTGCATCTTGCCTAGAGGGCAAAACTGCAACATTAAATAAAAAAAAATTATAGAAAATAAACTTGTAGTCATTCTTTCACACATAAAAGAAAAAACATTCAATGTTGAAATTTTAGAGTGTTATTTATTTAATTTTATACATAAAAATATAAACAAAAATGCTAATTTTGTCTTTGCATTGATTTCAGCTACAAACAAAAACATTAGTGTTTGTGAATTTCCTGAACGTTTTCTGATGATATTACAGTACTTGTAGACTCTAGGAGGAAAGTAGATATAGTTTGAACAAAACAGCAGTAATTTGAACTATTGAACTTGAATACTAGTGTATTTTTATCGATTTTTAGCCAATCGCTGTTTCTCAACCTTGGTTGTCATGGTGTAATGTAATTGCCTATATCTCAGCTTTGAGAAACCATAGGTTAATGATCTAAACATGTAATGAAACAACTTTTTCTGTTCTTTGTTTAAGCCAATGTGGCTTCCAGTTCAGCTGGAATTTGTATAAAGATTGGAACAAATGATAAAACTTAGCTTGGTGATTGAAAAACAACTTCCTCCACATTTATGGTTCTTGCTTTATCATTTTATACTTTCTTGTAGTGTGATAGAAAGATAAATGTTTTCCATTGAACAAGATGAGGTAGGCTTAGTTAACTCTTTAAGCAAGGGCTCGGTACTTGGGACTGATCTCGTAACCATTTTGTGCTTGTTATAGTTTTCATGCTATAACTTTTAAATTAGTAAGTGTATGTAGATTATCAGTAAACATTACAATGCTTTCATACTCAAAATATCAATTTTTTTTATTAAGTTTTGTTAAGCAATGTTTTTTTCATGCCTTTTTTTTTCTTTTCACATATTGCTTATCCAACATGCTTATTAATTTTCATTTTAAGATTAAAAATACTTTTATGCATCAGAAAATTTTCAAATATCACAAATGCAAAATCTTTATAATGTCTTGATAGTTATCAAACATTTCTTAAGAAAAAAAACTTTATATTTTGTCAGTTATTTTCACAAACAAATCTCTGTATGGGTTTGGTAGCTTTGACCGATCTTGTAACTACCATAAAAAATTAGTAAATTAATATAAATTGTGCCTCTTTCATTCTAGAATGAACACCAATTATAACACGTTATCATAAATGTTTAGACCAAATAGTTTAAATATCATAACATTATACATTTATGTATATTTATTATTTTAATTATATGGACCTTTCAGAACTGACAAAGATGCGGCACACGTACTCTTATATTACCATATAAAACTGACCTTTAATCTGTACAAAGTGACCTGTCTTGGCTGTGTTTTAGTAGACTAGTATTTTGTAAAATACAGTCACTTTTCCATTATTATACTATTATATATGTGTATA
>NW_013665716.1:372191-374211 GCF_000517525.1 Limulus polyphemus
TGGTTGCTGCTTGATGCAGGTTGCTAAGCCTTTTAAAATTTCACTCATGGAGGATATTTTTAGGTTTTATATATATACCAAAAAATCATAAATTACTATATCAATACCACAGAATTCCACTATAATTAATCCAGCTGTATTTGGGTCTAAAAAAATATGAAATTTCTAGCAGACTAAAGACACAACTTAACTCCTTAAAATCTTGGTTCAAAAGAATGAGATGGCACCTAACACATGAAAATGACTGAAAAGCCATTAGGAGGACATTCTGAGCTTTTGAAAGGTTATTCACATGTCATGTATTGAAGTAAGTGTATATAAGGGACAGTTTCTAAAAATGGAAAGAGGTGAGCAGGGCCATTGTGTTTGATTCAACACATGAGTGATATCTTAGCAAATAGAAAAGATATGAGGTTCTTATTTTATATTCTAGCTTATCAATATTGGTAATTTGAGTTCCTAATTTGTACGAAACTTTAGAACTTAGTATTTTAAATCACAAACATCTAATTTGAACCAGTGCTGCATTCAACATACCATGTGACACACAAAAATCAATTTTTAACTGTGTTTTTTAATATTTACTTTTAAATTAAGAAATTAAATAATGTATAATTCTAAAATTTATTGTGATAACATGGCCTTTGATCTGTGACCTGTCTGGAGAGGGTTAAGTCATTTTACACTTGACTATATCAAATTTTGTTTCATCAATAGGGCTGCTTTGTTTACATTCGACCTTATCGGGATAATTGTTTAAAGGGTAAAGAAAATAACCAAAAATAATGCATATAAATGAATATGAAATGGCCTTAAAACATATTACATGTATTAAATGAAAAGTTCAGATTAACAATGCAAAAAAAATTGGCTTGCTTATAATGCTGGTATAGTAACAAAGTTATTTTTATTGTACACTGATGATTGTAAACACAGTGAAACTACGTGTGGTGTTTTTAGATTGAAAATAAAGATAAAGGTGATAGTTTTATAAAATAATACTTTTATAGGAATGTTTTACAATAAAGTTTGAAGATATAAAAATCAGCAGCTAATATATACATATCTGCAACATAGATAAGCATTTTTAGTTGTTTTTTTACACATCACATGAAAATATTTTCAAATTTACAAATATCTCACAAAAATAACATATTTGCAGATGCTACATAATCTATAGAAAGTTCACCTGAAGTTTCAAGCTACTTCATCTAGTAGTTTTTGTTTCAGCAATGCAGTAAAATACACCATACAACAAATGTGTTGAATTGACATACTTGGGTGTGAAGGAGTTAAAAGTACTGGACATTTATGAGTATTGTATTCAGAATAACACATATTAAACTATATTTATTTAGAAAGTAAAACTTCCCCAAGTTATATAAGTTTTGGGTTATAACTGCATAGTACATTAAAAATAAGTGAGTCCAAGCTCTCAATGAAGGTAATTTTTTTTTTCTATAACTTTATTGAAACTTCATCAGGCAACATCATAAACATAACTCTCTTATTTGCAGTTAAGCTTTAAAACCGTATGTTACTCTAGAATCAGCTAACTTTAGGTACCACATCAGGAAAATCATTTGATAAGTCAAGAATGAATAATGTAAAGTATGAGAATTATCTCTTCCTCTTATTTTTAAGTCATTAAATAAACAGATACTTCTCAGCGTTTATTCATTTTGCTGGCAGTCCACAATGAGAGACATGTTGCCTAGGCAGTAGAGAAATCCCTTTTTCTTACATTTAGATAGGGAAAACTTTTATAAGCATCAAAGTAGTTATTACTGGGAGAAGAACAATGATTAAACTTCTTTCTTAATGATATGAAAAAGACATGGTTCAGTTAGATCACGGATAAATGTAAAAAATGTTTGGTAATAAACATTCATATCTTGATCTGCCAGAACTGATGTAAGCATATTTTGTTGTTTATATACACCTGGAAAAAAGTTAAGCACCCCCGTGTTTTTTTCAAGTGATTCAGATTCGACTTTCTTGTGACTGATTATAAATTACC
>NW_013665716.1:375070-405181 GCF_000517525.1 Limulus polyphemus
ACCATCAGTTAGGTGGAGTAAAAATACTACTCTCGTCTGACCAGTGTATTCATCGCCAGGTTTGAAGGTTCCAGTTCTGCCTTGCTCTGCACCAGGCCAACCTCTCCCTGCGATGGCAATCGTCAAGTGTCGGGCATTTTATGACTTCAGTCCCGCAGATTTTAACCGATTTCTTACTGTTCTAGTTGACAGATTACGACCAGGTAACCACTGCCTTTTAAGACGGGTGCTTGTTGCAAACAGATTTCGTCTGACCAATCTACCAAGGCTCCTATCTTCACGTTGGGTTGTTACAGATGGTCGACCAGATCGAGGACAGTCCTTAACATTCTGGGTGGCAACATGTTTTCTGACCAAACGGCTGATCACTGTGTAATGATAGCCAAGCTGTCTACCTATCGCCTTGTAGGACATACCAGCGGAATTCATGTCAATAATTTGCCATCTCTGCGCTACTGATATCCGTCTTCTTGCCATTCTTACTTAAAATGATTTTGCATTCAGAAATTCGGGACTTAAATACGGATTTGATGCACGAGAAAATAGTGCATATTGGACGTGAAGAAGGGAGGAAGTTGCACGTGGGGAAAAAAACGTGCCTGATCTAAATGTCACACCTGAACGCTCACATCCTTTTAATTATGTTTGAAATTATGAACATTGCTCAACATCATGAAAATTAAACCTTATTTTCAATAAGCAATCCTGAAAAATATTTGGGGGTGCTTAACTTTTTTCCAGGTGTATATCTTTATAAAACTTACATGTGATCCTTTGTGCTAATAACTCTTTTATCAAGATTTATAAAACTTATATAATTCTCCATTAATTGTCTTTTCTAGTTTTCTTTTATCTCAAATAACTAAGAAAAAAATAAATTTGATTTCACCTGTAAAGAAAGCATTACACTCTTGTTATTGTGCTTGTTACCAGTTTTGAAGGCTTTAGACATACCTTTCATTTTAAAAACTTTTCTCTTGCTCCTGGAGGGACTTGTTAGATATGTTGTTGAAAGAATTGTCAGTACATTTTTAGTTAAGCAGTTGTTTTTCTACTGGACACACTTGTCAGGTATCAGGTACATTTTGACAAGGGGTGGTCAATCTATTTGCCTGATGCCCGGGACAAAAAGGTTTTACCATTATACTTTGTTTGTTGGGAAAGTACTTATTTTTTTACTTAATCATTGTGTCAGTGTCATTATAAGGCTAAAAAATAAGTGTTGCACTTGAAATACACACTGTGCAAGCATAATCATAAAATCAATAAAAAATGGAAGTTTTATTTGGTAAATTCCAAATGTAAATATAGTGTAAACATGAACTATAAAAACACTTCGTCACATTATTTTTTGAAGTAAAACCTAAGTAGCTTAACAGGTAATGTATAAATCACATGTACTGTTTATATAGTAAATAAATGTATGGAAAAACAGGTAGTTATTGATAATACAGTGTCTAAATATATTCCAGCATGTAAAATTGCATAAGTAAAAATGGAAGGACAGAAGTAAAATCAAATGAGAAATCAATATGGAATATATCGTACCCTGCCAAATTCATTTCTAAAATAAATGATCTGAATAACTAGCCTTACATGTAATTTTTATATACATCCCAACTGAAAATCTTCACCCCCACAAATAATAGTGAAAGTCATATCAAACAAGTTGCATTGCTGCACAAATGTTTTCTGTTGCTTGCCAATTTTTTTTTCTTTAATTTTCTCACTTCCAATTAAAAGCTCTTTGTTTACGTTTCTACAACTACAAGCTCTTCTGGGTTTCAAGTTTATTCAAAGCTTTTTTCAACCATTGTTGACTGTTTTAAGGCAATCAACATTTAAAAATCATGTTTCATATACATTTATAATATTTAAAAAAACTAAGTAGCACTGTGTAGAAGTAGAGCCTGAAATATTTGGGCTCATCCCTGACTAGAATGAATTAACTGTGTCTCGGAGTCTTTTAAGGTTTTAGTCAATCTGGAATAGGCAGGAATGCTTTCTTGAATGGATTTGATCAGTTCCATACTGAGCCGATCAGAGTACATGAAACTGGCAAAACGCACATGGCACTTGTGTCATGATACAATCAAGTGATAAAAAAGAAACAGATGCTGCTGCTATGGTTATAGTGGGTACTCCTAATTTCACAGTTTATTGTTCAGGCAATACCCAAACTAAAGGATGCGGAAAATAAAAGATTAACAGTGTTGTTTAACAATTCGTACTTAATTTCTAGACAAAGTAAACCTCTGTCAGACATGGAATTCCTATGTAGAGCAATGGAGAAGGCTGGTGGGGATATAAGAGGCAATTACACCAACAGAAAGAAAGCGTCTGAATTTATTAGATGTGAGGCAGAAGTCTTTACATGTGACATCAAAAAAGTAGTTAGTTCATTGGCATTAATCTGTACTGAGCTGACAACAGTATATTTAAAGTTATCATTGAACAATAAACTGTTGGTTTGCATGTATGTTTGGAGTGAATTATGTTTTCCATATTTGCTTTCATGAAGCAAAAATTATTATTAATCACTAATTGATTGTGTTCATTGCCTTTTGATGAGGACCTTTTGGTTGAACTGTTATTTTTACAATTATTTTTTAAGCCTATTTGAGTGTGGGTTATCTTCATTCTTTACTATGTTAAATTTTATGTTCGCACCTCTCTATTATAGACTAAATGAGCACTGCAATTTCAGCCATTGCTCATTTAAAAAAAAAATCCTAAAAGTTACATTTAAGTTGTGTGTGTGTTTTTTGAAGAATGGAGAGGAGCAAGTATACTTATAAGAAGAACAAATAGATTTTTCTATCATTTTGGCCATTGGACAATAATTTTTTTTTTAAATTGTACACCCCTTTTTCTAGCTAAACATTTCTCTCTCTTATGGACAGACATGTTAGGTACATTTCTAGTTAACCAGTGTGCTCTTTACTAGACAGAATTATCAGGTACATATTCTAGCTATGCAGTGCTGTTGCTACTATAGAGACTTATCAACTATATTTCTAGCTAAGGAGTGCTCTTACTACTGGAGAGACTTGCTATATATGGCATATAAATTCTATTTAAATAGTGCTCTCACTTTTAGAGAGGCTTAACAGGTACATTTCTGGATAAGCAATGCTTTTCCTACTGGAGAGACTTGGCAGGTATACTTACATTACTGTCAGCAGCTTGCATCATCTGAAACAACAAAAGCATGGTTAAATGCTTTGTAGCTTTCTCCTTAGACCATATCAAATACTTCAGATAATCACTCAAAATTTGTGTTTGTATTACCAACAAGATTGTGCTTTTTGCTTGTATTTCAAAAAAGTGGTTTTCATTGTTACCTGCTAAATCAAAGGTTTTGGAAATGTTTTCCCATTGTACAGTTGAAACAAATCAAATCCTAGGCAATGTCCAACAAACTGACCAATGGGACACAAACTAACATATGTGTTCAGTTAACAAACTTGTTTTGACCATCTTTTCTCTTGTTAGTTAACAGCTTGTTTTCCTAGCAACAATCGTATATACCCTTTTGATTGCCATTTTTCTTATTGTGATGGCAGATGTCATTGAACAACCAGTCTTAAATACAACACTCCTACTAGAAGGACATCCACTGACATATTTCTTTAGAAGTCCAGTGTTTTGTAGACTAACCATGATGTAGTTACAGAACTCCACATGTTCAATCTGTTTTCCATACAGAAATATCTTTTTATCCAATATATGAGAGCATTTATAAAATGGCCTGTCAATATATGTGTAAAGTAGAACATTTCTAGTTTTCTTCTATACCAACGAGTTTTTTTTTTACATAGTACATCTATGTTTTCTTTTGGTGGATAATACCAATTTTCTGTACAAATCATAGTACATAAAAATGTTTCTTTACATAGTAAAGTATCTATGTTTTTAGATACAAATCAGAATACATCCAAACTTTTTTATACATAACAAATCCTGTGTTTTCCTGCATGAATCATATAATGATGGCAGTACATGGAGGAATATCAACAGTTTTTCTCTTCATAAAAGCCATACAGACACACCACCACAAAAATGAAAGTATTTATCTCAGTCAAGTGTTTTTCTACTTCAATTTTAGTTTCATAGAAAAGTCACATTCTGGTCCCTGTCTCATGACTTGTGCCTCATGGAATCTACCATCATCTTTAAAATGAAATATTATTGTATGATTTTATGACAGATAAAATATTGTTTATTACTTCTATTCCAGAACAGTACTGAAATCTCTTCAAAACAAACAACTATTAACTCACTAATCTGCAAAGAAGATTTTTGCACATGCTATAAGCATTGAACAAAACTCTCACCTCTGCAAGTATTAACATGGACTATGCCATTCTATGATGTAATTATCATTAGACTACAGCCTATCACCAGTAGGAGGGCAACACATTTTTCCTGCACAGTAAACCCCATGAGTTTTTTCATTTCTTCATCTCTGCTTTGTTCAGACCTGTTTTTTTCTTAACATTTAACGGAATTTTTGCACTTCTTATTTTAAACTTTTGTTACCATCCATAATCTAGTTTTCTTTTACTTTATTTTGTTGATCATGAAAAGAAAAGATATTAAATTTAAAAGTTTCAGTTAGAAGTTTTATTCAAATTACCTTAAATTTTCGTTTATCCTTTTCATCAAATTTAAATTTTTGGGACAGGTATTCTAATGCCTGTGATAAAGTTTCTTTGACAGTACTATTTCCCATTGTTTTAATTTAGTGTACAGGTTTCACTAAGTCCTTTTCAATTTCATCATTATACTAATGACCTAGGCCTATGTACCTTAGTCATACCAAGCCAACTTCTATAAAATACAAACAAACACTATAAAATAGATTTGTGGATAATGTGAATTATGAATTCATGTTTCCATTCTATGTTTCTGACATCTACCAAGGTTCTGACACTCTTAAACAGGAGTTATCCACTATTGTAATGGTGACTGGAGGAATTCTGATTGGTATTGTTATCACCATTGTTCACCAGGTCTGTTTATGCTTCACCTTATTTTAGAGGTTTTGCATCAAAACCCCCATCAGCTGTACTGGAGGAACATGCACATACTCGTTTTTCACCTAGCCTTCGATTTCTTCTTCCACTGTGTCCCAGTTAACTTAGTGTTTTTGTTTCTGGGATGTACTTCATTAGAATACCTTACAATTTTGTGACATTCACTTCCTTCAACCTAATTTCAGGAACCTCTTTGTTGCACCCTTTCTTCATGATGAGGTCTTTTGTGGGTGTTTCTTATACATAGGAATCTTGAGATAATGCAGCTCATCAGTGGTTATCTGTGCTTACTTTGGTTTCTTACTTGTTTTGACCCACCATATTTCTTGTTCTTTACAGCCTTGGGGATGGTCACACCATCTTCTATTCTCAGTTTTCTTGTTTCTATCCAACATCCCCGCTCTGTGAAGGCTGGCCATCACAGGTCTTGGAGGTGACATTGTTTTTGAAGTTACCCCTCAGCTTTAGTCTGATAAAAGCTTAGTTCTTACTTTCTTAACTTGTGAACTATCTTTGCTATAGACTAGTTGGTTACAAAGATGCTTTTTCGGGGATTTCCTGTCCCTCCACCATCTACTTAACATGATTTTGTTCATATAGATTAGGACACCATGGAACATTCCTAAACCCCAATCTGAGGTTTTACTCACATCTTATTGTTGTTCCCATGACAATGGGAGGTTAGCAAATTGTCATAAGTCTGTCCCATTGAACCAACTCTCAGGTACACTCTCAGGTTGTTGATGACCAAGATTGATGTCTCAAATGCTTTATCTACGTGTTTATTTGTCTGCTCACCTCTTGCTTCTTTTGGTTCATCCAAAACAGTTAAACATTTGATTCACAGCTTTTCCCTTTGGGTTGGCTACAGTTTTGTTTACTGTTGGGTCTGGTGAGTATCTATTTGCCCCATCAAATGTAGCATCTACTATTGTGCCCTCATTTCTACTTCGGAAGTCATCTCATTTGAGGTGACTGTTTCTGTTTTCCAATTCAGTCTTGATCCCCACACAGTATCTCATTCACTTAGGGTTCTTTTTCAAATTGTTTTTATGGCTGGCTCAGCTTTCTCCTTTACATCTTTTAGACATGAAGGCTCTCACATCTTATTTTCCTATATAGCCTCTCCTTAGAAACTCTCTTCTCTTGATTCCCTTATTCCTCTTTGACGAGCCCTTTAGTGGATTATGGCCAACCAATGCATGTATATCCAGAAATCCTCTTATGTCTAATCCTCCTTTTCATTTCTCAATATTTTGGTGCTCATTTGATCCCACATGATCCTTGGGATCTCTCTTCCCCCCACCTCATCCAGACTTGCATCTGTGTTCAGAACCCCCAGTGGCTCAGCAGTAAGTATGAGGGTATATAATGCTCAGATATCCAGGTTTCCATATCTGTGGTGGGTGCATCACAGGTGACACATTGTGTAGCTTTGCACTTCACAACAACCAAACCTATCAAAATACCTGTCAACTAATGCCTCTGTTAAGGTAAGATATAGTTCTGGATACCTGAACCATTTTATGGCATCTAGTCTCCAGTCAAGTGGTCTCTTGATATAAGTGTCTTCAAGATGTAGGCTGCTCAGTGAGCATGCTATCATCTTCTGTCTAGTCTACTTATCATGATCCATTCAGACACTTCCTTTGCCATTTCTTCCATCCATTGACAGGGAGGCACTCTCTCAGGACCTCTGTTTTCCTTGCTCTCGATTTTCTGTTTTGGGTCCATGACAACCACATTTAGTTCTTGGTCTATCATGTCTTGCGAGCTTAAGCTCTAGTGGTGGATCGACAATCTTGTCTAGACCAGATCCTTCCCATAGAGTGATCTTTCCATTCTTTTGTATTTTCAGTGGATTTGCTCCCTAAATGGGATTCCTTTTATCACTATCTTTCTGACTTCCTGCATCTAGTTTCCACTCTTGTGGTCTCCATTCTAAGACTCTACAATTCTGGCAGTAAATGCTGTAAGTCTGGATTGCTTCAATCTTTTTTTATATGCCCATTTTTCTCTGTAACTTTTTCCCATTTCTACTGTCAGTGATTACATGGTGGTTTTATACACAACCTTCTGTCACTTTTTTCTTAGCCATTCCCTTTTTCTTTCTCCAGGTCTTATGGATCTCCTTCAAGCCTTTTTCATCAGTCATCTTTCTTATCTAGTTCTTCTTCAGGACTGTAATATTTGTTTAATTCTCAGGACTTTCATATGTCCTCAGTTTGTACTGTTGGTTACATGTTTCCTGTAACATCTTTCTCCTAAGACCTGTTTTCTTCTCCTTTACTACAGAGACAGATTATTCTGTGACTGTTCCTTCCTCCCCAAAACTTGGGCTGTTTGGTTGGGTTATACACTTCATATAGATAATTTATTCTTCTATGGATAATGAAACTTTTCTTATTTTTCATGTCTCATCCCATAAAGTTCATCATTTCATGAGTTCTCTTGCCCCTAGCCATTGACACTTCTTGTATGAGATCTTGCAGGCGAGGATGTTGATGACCCCAATACATTTGTGTCATATTGCATCACATTGTGGTTTTATCTCTGTACAATTGCCATTCTCCACTCTTCCCAGAGGAAATCAAAAGGTGAGTTGTTATTTTTTGTCTTATTCTTTACATGTTTTCAAAACCACATAACTTGTATTATTATAGTTATATTATGGTGATAGAATCCACCACATGACCAGTGTTGCTTCACAGGGAATATGTCTCTCTCTCCCTCATAAAAAAATCTTAAGCCTAGCTGCCCCTGCTCAGTGTCTGCTGTTGAGATAGAGCTGTTCTTCAGTAAAACAAAATAGCATTGAGTGTGTGGTTGCCCTCATACCCAACTAGTGCCTGCCGTCTATATTTATGGTAACCCCTTGCATAGTCTATCAATGTGGGGCCTTATGTAGATGATAGAAAACTCCTGTTTGGTACACGCACCTCTCCAATTTTCATCCCTACATGGATCCTCCCCCACAAACATTTTTTCTTATAATGGAGTAATGTGAGAGTCTATGCTTCACATTCCCAAGCTGCTAAGAGGTAAATATGAGAAGTACCAACTTGGATTGGTAATAAGATTGAGTGGATGCACTTGTCAATGAGAAGTAGGGCTGAGGTATTTACCTAAAAGTGCAGTACAAGCCACCTCCTACACTAAAATCCAGACCATTCCCAGTGGTTACATCAGCTGGATGGATCTTGCATTTTCCTCAGAATGTAGTTTTGGGATAATCTGACCTTTGATCTCCTTTTTCTGGTAAGTATTTCACACATTTTTTCAGTACTATATGGCCTGATTTACTGTACTAGCCACGGTACACATACATGCTTTGCTGAAAGCCTGAGGTATAATTGCCCTTTGAGCAGTCTTCCATATTGCTCACCTATGCACCACTATAGCACCATGCAGAAGGCTCTTTTCAGAATACCTTTTGCTCTAACACCTTTATTTGATGTAGAATATTTACAGCTTGAGAAGGATGTGGTCTCCCACTAAGTGATGTTGCACTAGACCACCACCACTCTCCTAGTGTGTGACATGCTCCATCAGTTTTTCCCTTTCTGGTGGTTTTATTCAAGACTTGTAGCACATGTAAAAATATTCTTGACAGATGTGTGAGGTAATAGTTATTTATTCTGTGGAGCAGTGAGTCTCTAGCTAAAATACATCTTCAGTTAAAGAAAATGTTAAATTTGCATGATCAGAGAAACAAGTCATAATCCCACCTGGTGTTGTGTTCTGTTGTTACTATTGGTATGATAATGATACTAAGTATTCCAGAGTTCAACAATATCTAAAAAAACTTGAGATTAAGTAGTAAAAATATGTAGAAAAATATTGTATTAAGTCAGGGATGGAAATGATGAAATTTAATTACATTCACTCGAGGGAAAGCTATCAGAAAGATTACATTCCCTCATATAAAGTTGCATTTCCTCATGAATTATTTTTTTATTTAATCCATGCAATATGTTTGCTTTCATTGCCAACTAAAAAGATGAAATTCCTCAAGCAAAGTTAAATCCTTGAGAATGCAGGAATGTAATATTTTGATCTCTGTAGATTTCTGGCCTTTGTAAAATAAATTCAATAAGATTTATGATGTTGTATTAAGAATATGATGATTGATTAAAAAACAAATTTGGATTATGACTGGATTTTGTTTTATTAACAACATTTACAAATATTCTGAAATAACTGAAAGAGTTTGTTCTAAGTGTCAGAATCCCGACTGTAAGTACTCTTAATCACTTGTCATGTCACTATATAGTTTCAGTAAACTCTGAATATGAGAAGTATAGTGAAGAACAGAATCAGGTTGTGCTATGACCTTCATGCAAATAGAAATCAGGGAAAAAATAATTAATGTTAGTCAAGATAGGGAAGTAGAGATTACAGACATTAGGCATCCACAAGCCTAGAAGCAATGAGTGATTTGTTTTCTATGTTTAGAGATCAAAGAAAAGATAAGATGATTACATTTAGCTCTACAGAAACTTTCAAAGCAAAGAAAAATATAATAAACCCAAATTTAAAATGAAATCAATTACTTTTACTGCTGTTAGTGTCCTGTTGTGTTAAGTTTATAAAAATGTGTATAAAAGTTTTGCCAACTTATTGTTAGTGTAGAGGATCAGAAGCAATACACAGTAGAAGTCATGACCAATAATAACTGCTGTCATGTTGCAAATCATTAACTACAACTTTAAAATATTTGTTTTAAGTCCTGAAATCATGTTTTTCTGTGCAAATTAGAGTACATCCTAAGATTTTTTATATGTAGTAGAAATGAGAGTATTCCTTAGTGTTATTATACTCAAATGTATTAATGTATTTAAAGCACAACAAAACCCTCGGTTTTTATATAAAATTATTGTATACTGTATCATTTTGTACACACATCACATTGTTTTCTGTTTTATACACAAAGTAGAATGTGGGAAGAAACTATACAGAAAATGTATTTGCACACGTGGGGGGTAACATGGAATTCAATAAAAAAGGTACAAAATTACATGTTGTGCACACTAGCATCTTTAACCAATGGCCACAACACCATAACAGCATAGCAGAAGTCTCGGTGGTTGAAGAATTAAGCTGCATTTGGTAGGAAAATGTTTTATGATATACTATATGCAGTGACTTAATTGCAAAATCACCAATAAAGCACCGTTGTAGCCTGCACAAAAAAGTCTTTAGCTTATTATAAATCTTGGGAGCTAAATTATAATTGAACAATAAAGGTACCAGGCTTAAAAACAAAGCTATAAGTGGAGGCATGGGCTGCCCTTTTCGGTATTTTGAGTCGGTGCAAAGAAACCCATGCTACACATGACGTTAAACATAATGTTGTTAGGTGTTGACTTCACATATTTTGTTACCAATCTCCTAATTCAGTGAAGCCCTCATTCTTTGCATTAATGTGGTAAAACTGAAATGGCTGCTGAAGTCCAAGCATTTGGATGATTTCTTATCCATTAAAACTTGATCTTTGGCTGGTCCGCCTGAGTTTCTCCACAAAGCTTGATCAAAATTGGCTCAGGCAGTTTCTCAACTTTGAAATGCAATTACATGTAAACTATATATGGGTAGTGAAGAAAGATTTGTTAAAATTTATTATCCATCTTATTGTGATGCAGCATCACATGAACCGTAATCTGTAGATCACGCTTTGACAGCTTAGGCATTATGTACCATATGAATTGATATCTCATCAATAACTTATAAATTGCATTTCAACTGAGGCTTTCATGCCCAGCTGATCTGGTGAGCTCAGTATTAAGCAAAAGGATTTATCAGCAGCTGCATATGTGTGGTTAAACTTCTGTTTTATTTTTATTGGGAACCTGTATAGGACTAATTAAGAAAGATTTGTTGGAAGTTATTGTTAGTCTTGTCTGGTTTAATATCCCACAAACAAACTAACGAACTATAGCTCATACTTTACAAACAAATGATATATCCCATTGGAAGTATTTTTCTTCTGATTTTGTTGTTCTCATGCATGTGATATGATTACTTAAAAATAGTAATTGGTAGTTTATTTGACAACAGGGGAATATTCACAAATTATAATATTGGCATGAGATCACAGAACATTCAACTTACTAAATATGCTTTAATTATGGTCTAAATATGCATAACAAATTCATATGTATAGTGTCATATTTACTGTTTTCCTTATGTTTTTAATTTTAGTGCATAAATTCCAAAATTGTTGTCAGCAGTGTTAAGATACATTTTGTATTCCAACAGGTTCATATCAAAACTCATGAAGGAGAGAAATGTTTTAAATGTGATCTTTGCTCTTATGCCTCAATTTCCCAGCGTCATCTAGAATCCCATATGTTGATTCACACTGACCAGAAGCCATTCCATTGTGATGAGTGTGACCAGTCATTTAGACAGAAGCAGTTGCTTAAAAGGCATAAAAACCTGTATCATGACCCAAATTACATACCACCTGTTCCTCGTGAAAAGACACATGAATGTGCAGAGTGTGGGAAGGCTTTCCGACACAAAGTAAGGCAGATTTAAAAGAGACAGTATATATGGATAACATAGTTAACTTCTGTGAGAAGAGTTTAGAATCAGATATGATCAAGCATAAAAATGGTTGTTAGAATTGTGTGGGCTAGACTGGTATATATAGTGAAAAATAACATCCAACTGCGAAGAAACAGCATGCACAAAGTCCACTGTTTTTTTCTGTAATTGTGGCAGATGGAGAAGTTAATTTGAGATAAAAAATTTTTAATATGTATGTTTTAATAGGTTAATGAATGTATTTTGTCAGTTTTAAAATGTTTTTGTTACATATAGAAAAATACATAAAAGACTTCCATATTTTATCACTAACTTTTCTTTTGTTCGAAGCAGTTCTTTCCTTTTATGATCTGTGACAAATATATGTAATTTGTATCATCACAGCATCTCTGAACTGTAGTCAGTCAGTGTTAAATGTCATTACACTAAATATTGCTAACAATGAGGATACCCAACTGATGAAATAGTGTATTCTAATTATTATATGATATATTTTGTGTTATTACAATGCATACTTCTAATTAAGTTAGTTACATATTTAATTAATGGATTAATTTTCAGTTCTGATCTGTGTGGGTAACTTGATTTGATAATGTAACATACGTACTACAGAATCTGAATTTCAGCAAGCTATCACACTGTTTACCATTTCTCCACTTCCCATACTCTCACACACACACACACACACACACACACACATATGTATATGAAAGTTATAATATGTGTGTTAAAGCTACAAGCAATACTAAGTATTAACACAACCCTTCATCTACTTATTATATATATATATATATGTTAAAAGAGAAGTCAATACTATGTTATTAAGTACCATCACTATACTTTCACTACATAGTATACACGTTTGAGCATTTATCAGGTATTTTCATAACTTCTTCTTCACTTAGCATGTTGTAGCCAGTACCTAGTGTTTTAAGAATCTTTTGTGAATGCTTTTGAATAATATTAGATAATAATACCTAGGCTAGTAATGTTAGTGTTATACATCAGTTTTCTGATGTCAACAGGGCAATTTAATCAGACACTTAGCAGTACATGACCCTGATGCAACAGAAGCTGAAAGGGCAGAAGCTATGTTGATAGGACAACCAAAAGAGCTGGGTGAGGAATATGATGGTGAAGAGAGTTATTCAGAATGTGAGGATGAGATGATAAAGCCTGTGCCAGTAGAGGTAGAAGGAGCAGTTCAAGGAAACGAACAACAAGGACAGCAGGTTTGTTGATGGTCTTTATGATACTGTGATTTTGGTTTGATAGAGAAACTGATTTGCTGATGGTGTGTTTCTTACTGCAACTGTGTTTGATAGAGAAACTGATTTGTTGATGGTGTGTTTGTTACTATAATTATTAGGGGTGTGTATCTCATCATAGCAGTCAATACAATACGTATCTATATGTTGATGCCATGATACGACACGTATCTAGATACAGAAATTTTACCAATGGTTTGTTACAGAGTTTGACAGTCTTGTCTGTAATTTATTATCTATATTACTAACATTGTCTTATTTATGTACTTCACACTTTACAGTGGTTTTCAAGTTCTCAGGTTTGATCAACTAAATGGCAGCTGGCAAGAGAAGTAAAATTAAAAAAGTTAATATCTTTCTGTCCATTTTGTTATTGTTAATTTGTTATGTTACTTTGCATATAATGTGTCTGATGAAAGAAGTGAAGACAACATGTAGTACTCAGTACTCATCTTCCTTTATTGAATCATTAATATTAAGCAAAAATACTTTATTAGAAATTCTGATTTTTTCTGTACAAAAGACTCATAATTCGATGACGAGGAACCCACTTTGAGACAAATATAGGTTGAAGACGGCTGGAATGGGTCATAGATACCTCTTCTAAGTTTTGCAACAGTTCCGGTCATGTGACTTCTTTGTTCAATACTGTATATATATATCCGTGTCAGTGTAAATTACTTGTACCTGATGATGACAAAACCTTGTCGAAACGTTGTACATTTGCTGTTATGTTAAACTTATATTAAAGTTTTTCTTCAGGCAACCCTACTCTAAACCAACACCCCTGTTGCCTCTTAACTATTTAGTTCGATGCTGGTGGCATTAAGTTTTTTTTTTCAAAAGGGTTATATATAGTAATTTACATGTTTTGGTGGTCTCTGTGAATTTACTATAGTCATCTACTAGCTATTCACTATACCAAGGTTTTTGTGTTGTTTTTTTTTCAGTTTTTAGAATGATGTTCAAGCTGTTGTTGCATTTACTACAATGTTGTTAATATTGTTTCAATGATTTCTAAAGCTGTACTAAGGTTGTTACAGTGCTCCTAAACATTGATTTTACTGGTGTTTTTAGCATTGTTTCAGTGATTTCTAAGGCTTTGCTGTAGGGTTGTTGCAGTGATTTCTAAAGCTTGTTCACCACCAGCAGTTATTAAGCAGTATTTGGCAGCTTATCCACCACCAACATATTGTCAGAATACTGCTCAGTGAAGACAGCTCTTCACTCACCAAAACAGTCTTTGATGGATTTGTTTATCAAATATTTATAAGAGTTACTCTGAAAAACTATTATATTATATTTTCTGTACTTGGTATTCTTGTAATGATGTGAAAGAGTGGTGTAGTGTAACTGGATGCTGAGATCCAAATGAAATAGACCTTGTGTGGAATTTGTTTTAAGTATTCATCTTGAGTTATATCTTTTATTGATGTTTAAGTGCAATGCTTAGCGTTGTGAGTAATTGTAAATACTTTAGCGTGGTCCAACTAGACGGTTTTAGAGAAGTTGAATAAATACTGTACTAATACTATCTTGTGAAATTTGAATTCTCTGAAACCGATAATATGAAAAGCGTTAAAAAACTATACAAGTTCTTATGGGAACTATCAAGGAATAAAATTACTTGGAGACCATTTTTGCATACCACGAAAATAAGCTGATGCATAAAATACACACGTTAAAAATGACTAATTAATAAAATATTACTTGAACTACCAGAATAGGATGTCGTTGAGTGCGAGAATGAGTGGCAGATACTTTTAGCGTAACAATGAAATATTTTGATTTCAGCTCAGACACACTTCAGTAAGCATGAAACACAAATGGTACAGAAGTCATGGAAATGTTTTACCGTTAGTGCGACCCCAGTTGTACTAACTTGGAATGTGGTAAGTCCGGTCGAGGCCGCACATTAACTTTGCTCTAGGTATTACTTGTGTGGTAGGATACAGTCAAGAAAGCTATCTACTATTTTATTGCATAGTTGTGTTTTATCCTATACATTATCTTGTGTATGGGAGACTGTTTTAAGCGAATAACATTAAGCAGAGATGCCTCTCGATATTCGTGACCCAATTTTGTGATTGGTGACCTCCAAAGGGAATGCGAGCTTATGAAAGCTCGTTTGGCGTTCTCAGCCAGGTTCGTTTTGTTTTTGTCCTGAGAGAGCCAAAACTTGCTATTAAATTCTGTCCGTATTGTGGTCACTATAACGTTTAGCCTGATCATCATGTGCGTGTGCCTTTGTTACTGTCATTTAGCCAACAGTTTCCGTTTAGTGCAAAGTAAACTTTATTTTCATGTGCGTTTTTATGTCTGTTTAAATATAGTTTCTATTGTTAAAAATCTTCCATTCAACAATTTCACACCTGTATCAGAGTGACAATCAATATCTCAAGTCATAAATACAAACTCAGTGATTACCGTAATTGTTCACTTAAAACTACTATTCCGTAACAGAGACCTAAATCTTTCGTTTTAAAGGTAATTCTAGTGAGAAAATAACCAACTGGACGATAAAACGGTATTGACGATATTCTATACGAAAACATATCGGTAAAGTCGACAAATGTAGTGCCTATAGATTTCTGGGTGATTGGATTGTTGGAACAGGTACTGGACTAGGGAACTGTCGTCATCGCACTCTAGATGGATTATGTAAAGCTGCAGAGAGTAATAGTGTGACACTAAGAGTGAATAAAAGTCGTTTTTTTCTCAAAGATCTGAAAATTTAGTGACATGAACTTTCTAATCTGAAGAAGAGAAGTATAAAACTGTGATATAGTACTGTAAAACTGTGATATCGTACTGTAAAAACTGTGATATAGTGCTGTAAAATTGTGATATAGTACTGTAAAACTGTGATATCGTACTGTAAAACTGTGATATAGTGCTGTAAAATTGTGATATAGTACTGTAAAACTGTGATATAGTGCTGTAAAATTGTGATATAGTACTGTAAAACTGTGATATATTACTGTAAAACTGTGATATAGTAATGTAACACTGTGATATAGTACTGTAAAACTGTGATATAGTAATGTAACACTGTGATATAGTACTGTAAAACTGTGATATAGTGCTGTAAAACTGTGATATAGTACTGTAACACTGGGATATAGTGCTGTAAAACTGTGATATAGTGCTTATATCACAGTGTTACGTACTGTAAAAATGTGAGGTTTTAACTTGTGTGTAGCTACGTATACAGTGCTTATGCTTTATCTTCTTCACAACATTACCAAACAACATAGTTTGTCAAATAAATGTTCGCATCAAATCGGATTATCACTGACTGGTAATTTGGTGGATATCTAGGGTTTTCTCCATGCGGCAGTCTTCTAACTTGAAGAATGTTACGAAGAAAGATAAAATACAAGCTAAGTACGGATGGTAATATATAGAAGATTCAGAGTTCTGCTGAAATAATAGTTTTAATGTGATTCTGACTAAGCAACAGACTAGAGTATCAGAATATTTTTTTCAATAGAGAATGAAGAATATTCCATGATACGAAATCCTATTGCATTGTCTATGATACTTTTAGAAACGTTTATTGACGAAAAAGAGGCATAAAGTACATCTTACACACAAAACATTGTGAAATAAGAATTTTAAGTCATGAATACTAAGAAGACGGATTTTCCTTCTGACATGTTTACACAGAGGGTTGATACGTTATATCGATTTTTAATAAGCAAGTCAAAAAGTTGCATGACAATTACAGCCGATATAAAATCGCAGTGGAACACCATGTATTGGAAGTACATTTTGTCATTGTTTGATATTTCATAGGTAGTGTGATGCTTCCGAAAATTGATCGATTTTGGGAAGGGGTATGCTCGGTCCTGATCGATAGTACCGTTCCTACAAACGTTATGTTATTGACTTAATTGGATACGAGTGTACGGTGTTCGTCAACGATACAGTTCCTTTAGAAGTCATGTGATTTCATTCAAATAATCAATTTAAACACAATGTATATGGTGTTAGTCGATATTTAGTAACTTACTAAAAGCATCACATGAAAGACTTAGTGTATATAATTTAATGTTTTGTGTTTTATGTTCGTTATGTGTCTTGAAGTATAATTAAATTTATGCAATTTTCTTTTGGTAATTATAATGTGTTACTGAGCACCTTGTCACGATACACTTTGTTCTGAAACTGAAGCCCCCCAGTGGCACAACGGTATGTCTGCGGACGTACAACGCTAGAAACCGGGTTTCGATACCCGTGGTGGGCAGAGCACAGATAGCCCTTGTGTAGTTTGTGCATAGCTAAAAACAAACAAACTGAAACTGAAATTTTAAACTGGACAGAAAAAAAGGAAGTTTCTTATCGAATAAGGTAGAAACGCTAGTGTGACTTTTCTTACGATACTCTATTAAACCGGGTGATATTTGTTTTTTAGAAATTAGACTAATCGAAGCACATGTAATGACAAAAACAAATACCTATTTTATACATTAAAAAGAGCTGATAATCGAATGTTTTAAGATTAACAAATAACGAATGTACTGAGTCGAAATATATTCCAATTTTTATGTTGAAACGCAGAAATATATTCCAATTTTTATGTTTTATATTCCAATGTTTATGTTGAAACGCCTCTATTTTTGATTAATACTTTTTTACATAAACAAATAATAAACGCTCAAGAGACAATTTCTTCCCCATTGCTATTTGAGACTGCTTGTGTTGAATTGCCCCTAGATTTGAGAAAATAATTTTTAGATAAACAACTAATCAATGTATTGAAATGACAACTTATTTAGATTGTTATGTTAAATTCCTGTTGTTGAAATGCTATTTTACATGAGCAAATAATGAAGCAACAGTTTATACCCATTGCTAGGTGAAACTGCTTTTGTTCAAGCCTCTTTGGTTTTGGTGGAATGCCTGAAATTATTTGGTCGCACCATTTGCATGATAGATAATTAAGAAAACATTTGACGTGTTAAGTAAGTTATGGTTCAATCCAAAAGCCTCGGGTTACGTTTAAACAAAAACCCTTCCTGTTTGCACTAAAGTAAGGTTACAGAAAATGTTTTTTCCTTCATTTGTTTTCATACTAAACTGATATGAGAATTTTCAGATAGGATTTATTTTTGCGAGCCATCAGAGTGAGGACTAACATTTCTGATGCATGTTTTATCGGTATAAAACATACCACTCCTGGCTGCAGTAACTCTGACGTGAGATATACCACTCCTGGCTGCAGTAACTCTGACGTGAGATATAGCATTCCCTAGACACAAGGAAATTTAATCGTTTGTGAATTAAGCAGGTCAACGCCTTTTCGTGAACATTGTTACATTATGAATATTAAAATAAATGTAGTTTAAAAGATTCTGAGTGCAACAGGTACCATTAATTATACTAGTAAAGGTACCGTTGCTAGGCAAGGCATGTATTTCGTTGCCTTTACAGAGATGGCGGTAAGAGGGTTGCGTCATTCTCCAACAAGAGGGGGGGGGGGAATTGAAACGGCTATTAAACTTGTAAAAGTGGGAAATTGAGTAAAGTAAGGTTTTAAACTCCCAATGAACTCATGACCTCAAAAATTCATGAAAGTTTCATGGCGATCACAGGTCGAGAAGTTGGATTTTTTTTTTCTTGACGAACAAATAAATGCACCGACAAAAATCATTTAATAACAGAAATGTAGCGATAAAAAAGTCAGAGAAAAAAAAAGACAAGCTATCATTTTCATATTTTTTAAGTAATTACAATTGATTTAATATTCATTCCATTTAACATGTTGTGAACGTGATTTGTGACATTTCATAAAATATTCTATGTAACTTTTTTGTTAAGCACAAAGTAACACAATGGGCTATCTGTGATGTGGTTTTTAGCGTAATACGTTTTCAGACTTAACGCTGGGCCACTGGGAGCATTATAAGTAACAGAACAATTCTGTATACTTTCAGCTAATAAATCGGTCCGGCACGGCCAGGTGGTTAGGGCGCTCAATTCGTAATCTGAGAGTTGCGGGTTCGAATCCCCGTCCCACCAAATATGCTCACTTATTCAGCCGTGGGGGCGTTATAATGTGACGGTCAATCCCACTATTCGTTGGTAAAAGAGTAGCCCAAGAGTTGGCGGTGGGTGGTGAGGACCTACTGCCTTCCATCTAGTCTTACACTGCTAAAGTAGGGACGGCTAGCGCAGATAGCCCTCGTGTAAGTTTGCGCGAAATTCAAAACAAACAAACTAATAAATAAGTAAACTACAATAAGCTTTTATTAATACAAAAAAGTTTTCGTTTCAAATAATCTATTTTGTGATATCAACTACAATATAGCCTCCTCCCAATCGGCATAGCGGCAAGTCTGTAGATTTATAACGCTAAAAACCGGGTTTCGGTATCCGTGGTGGGCACAGCCCAACTAGCCCATTGTGTAACTTGGGGCTTAACTACAGACAAATGACAACAATATTGCAATATAATATATATCCTAGAAATGATAAGTAAGAGGTTTATACACAAATTAGAATAGAGTATGATTCGTTACGATAAGAAAACATCAGAACATGATTTACAATATATCTAAATGTATCATTCCACCATAAATCCAGTCAAGCTGAATAAAAGTAATGCAACAAGTTTATTCAAAAACTCGGTTTTGCCAAAGACAATGTATTTACAACGTCGTAATATATTTCCAAATGAACGACGATAAAATAAATCAGTGTAATAACTGACCAATACAGAAATGCCAGCTTCTTTTGTGTCCATTCCAAAACCAGCATATTCTTCCGTAAAATTAATCGTAGTCTTTGTATCCAGAAACTTTATAATGATAATAGAAAAACTCAGAAAATGTATTGTAAGAAGGAATATATTGTGATTTTAAGCTGGTGACGTATGTGTGTATCCACGATAAACGTTTGTGAAAATCTAATGATTCAGCATGTAAATCAAAATGTTAATTTTGGTAAAACTTTCCAATCACTCACTAAATACATTCAAATACAGAGTATTTTTACCATTCTATATATATATATGTGTGTGTGTTATTTTCATGTTTCCCAATGTAATGTCTTAACAATGTTACTGTATATTTCAAAATGAAAATTATAGAAACATACATCGTTAGGAGTCACCAAAATGAGGTTACTGGAACTTTAAACAATTAGTCGACAATAAAAACGTTAGGAGAAGTATTTTATTCCACATGTTTTACGTGTGTTTTTTTAATTTTCTACCATTTTTGGTTAATGAAATCTGTCACACTAATCTTAATTCAGCGTTACAATTTTTATCTGGCATTTGCATATATATTTTTTAGTATTTACCTTTGATTTAAGTTTCACTGACTCGTGGTTTGTAAGTTGACCAAAATTAAAATATGGTAAATCACATCCTCTCGTAAATGATTATCAAGGACTTTCTTAATTTTGGACTTAGGGGTGATATATCTACATTTATTTCAGAAATAGTCAGCTTTCTGTGGGTGAATATATTATACACAAAAGCAGTTCCATTAGTAATACTCTGAACTGCTTTAGACGTCTGGTAAAGAAACATCTAGTGTTAAGTAGGATTTTAAAACTTCTCAACTCAAGTTTTTTCTATTACTGTTCGCCACTAGTGAGGAACAGCATTATTCCAAAAATAAAATTGAATATTATTCTGAATATTTCTTGTACCTTATCACGTGAAATATTGGAACACGTAGCCCTGACAGGAAGATATATAAGTGGGAAATGCCAGAAGATAAACAATTATGGCTATCATTTAACGCAGATTACTCTTTCGTAGCGTGTGCTTGAATATTAAACGTATTGATGTATGAATGAAGTTTACACTGAATTAATGTATCAGTACACCTAGATATATTTGTGATATGTATTCATATATTTTCAGTTAGAGCGGTAATTTGATTTATTCCGGTATTAATTGTGTACTTTGATGTACTGGTGTGTCGTAATATATCCTAACGTACCGATGTGTAAATAATATATTTACGATGTATTGATATATAAATTATGTTTAAGAGATATATATATATATATATATACTGCATGCGCAATAAAAAAAATATCAGAAACACGCAAACCTCAATTACTTTTTTCGCTGTAATATCATTGGATAAGTTAACAAAGCACCATATCAAGACAAAAAAACAATTGGATGAATGAGAATAAACAGACTTATATATTATTAAACAGAGAAAGATTACTTTCCTCTAGTTTTCATTGCAAACTTCTATACATGTAAACTCCTGCAGCAGCAAACAAGAACTTAGCCATATTTCAAAACGTTAAAATTGAGGATTCCTAAGCAATCCCTGTGAAATATCGTAAATTACAGAAGAAACTTTTAAGCCTGACTAAAAATAAATTAAGAACGAGTTCTGGAAAACACTAAAGTAAAATGATATTCTGCTTTAAATATGACTTCTTTTTCTGCTGTTTCTACTATAGTTGGAGACATGTAATGTCATCACGTTCTATTTTATGCACATGTATTGAGTGCCGTTTTTATATCTACAACACTATCATTGTCCTGCATGTCGTAGTACATGAAGAGAAAAATAGGCACTAAGTAGCTATAATAGCAACAAAAACTTTACGAATTAAAGATATAAATTCCAGGAAAACTCTTGCATAAATAGTTTTTCAAGCTTTACTATGGACTTACAAGATAAGAAATGCTATTATATTAAATGTTCCAAGTATCAAGTGTATTGTAATACTATTTAAGCTACAAACAAACTGCATTTTTCAAAGAAAAAATCCTTAACAAAAACTATTCAACAAAAATTACACGAACCATATCATCAAACGAAGAAGAAAGGAACCCAATAACTCCAACGGTTTCACAAAGTGGACTTTCCTTCATCAGGGCAACTGACCATTTTAAGCATGTTGATCAATTATGTGGTTGTGCCGGAAGTGAAACGTTATACAAATATGACCTAAATTGTGAAATAGAATTGTGTGTATGTGTATCATGTGTATGTGATGAGAAACAGAGAAAGTGTAGTTTTGGAATAAGAACAGCTTACAATAATACGGGTTTGTGAAAGAGGTAATGTTCAGAACAATTGAGAGATTTATCAATAAAAGCACTTAGCAATATAGAACTGAAAGATGAAATGTTAATAAGAAATTTAATAAATTAAGTCCAATAATAATACATATATATTATATGATAACATAATATATTATGTATTATAACATAATGTATTATTTTTTATTTTTTTGATACAGAGTCAATTAACTTTTGAATTATAGCTTGATGTGCATTTTCCCTGTGAAATCTCTTTCAGTTCTTGAGCAGAAATTGGCTTGTTTTTTTCGACGTCGTAGGCATCTATCTACGTGCCCCAAAACATGTTCCATTAGATCCAAGTCCGGACTATGAGCGACCCAAGGTAAAACTTGATTATATTCATGGTTGTCAAAAGTACTAAAATATTTTACTCAAATTCAAGTAAAAGTATCCACTCTGCAATTTAGGTAAGTTAAAGTAAAAAAGTATCTACTGAATAAGTACTCAAGTAACAAAAGTAAGAAGTACACTCATCTGCAGTTCTCTCAAACCATACATGTACGTTGCGGGCCATGAGGTCTAGAAACAAAACTCTGTATGGAAAATATTTTCCAAACTAAGTAAATTACCAGTGAATAGCAGTGATGTAAGATTTGTCATTCTTTTAGTTATCTATAACACATTTGTTGTATATAATTGATTACTATGGTATTCACAACTACCCTTAGGGTTTTGGCCAACTCATGCACTTATTACAACAGTAATGCCAATAATGAATATTGTACAAATCTTATTGTTTCAGAATAAACTATATAAGGAATTAAAAAAAAACAAGTATGTGAATTCAACCAACTATATTATGCACAAAATTTCTTATTCAATTTGAGAAGCAACTGGTTTTCAAAGTTTCCACAGTCAAACCTTGCATACAGAGGGCTGAAAATCTGTCCAGCACAACTGAAGAGACGCTTGCAGGCAGCAGAGGCAGGGAGTTGCGTGTTCAAACCTATGGCTATATCAGGTAAGCTGGGGAAAGACTTGAAAATATCTATGCCATTAATAGAGTATGCCAGGTATGCCTCCAGGTCCCTCTTCCCAAAGCTATGCTGTGGCTTCAGAGTTTCCATATATGCCTTGCATTTTAACTGCCTGCCACTAATTTGAGTTTTGGGAATAGTAACGAAATGTATATCAAATGTACTGGAGTAAAAGTACAAGTAATTCTCCTAAAATTACTTAAGTTTCAGTAAATGTATTTAAAAATATGAATCTTTAAAAAAGTAGATACTGAAAAAAGTTACTCAAGTAAAGTTACTTCATTATTTTTACACCCCGGATGCTATTTCGCTTCTTTTCATGCCTTAGTTTTTCTGGTAGTGTGGCAGAGTACAACGTCTTCTTTACAAAACAAGTTGTACATTTGTTCAGGTTTCCTGATGTAAATAATGCCAGTAGACCTTCTCTTAAAACCTTTTTTTTTACCATTTTGGCACTCCCTAATAAAAATCAACTCTGGTCTTCGTCAATACCAGACATCCCTCCATAATATAATACATATCTTTGTGTTCCATGGTCCAAAAAAGTTTCTTTCGTTTATTTTTATCAGATATTTGGAGTTTTCTGCAAGCGGATTAAAAATGTTTTAACAGAATGTTGAGACATTTTCATTGCCTTTGCAATGTATTGTCTAGTAGCACAGCATATTATTGATTTTCACTGCACGTTTAAGCTAGCCAATCTATGACAGCTGGTTTTCTACTACTTCATTTGAATTGTTCCCAATTTTATTAACTTTCTGATTGTTCAATGACAATAATCTGATAGTTTCTACTTGACTTTTCACTTTCACGATGACCTATGATTCTTCCTTTAGTAAACAAGCCTACAACCTCAGATTTCTCAGTCTTCACGTTGGACAATTACGATTGGCAATAGCACATTTGGTCAGTTGTATAACAGCATGCGTTCTCCAGACCACACTATTTTCTCTGTTTAACAGATTATTGTCAAACTGTTTCAATAACGAATGTGTCTAAAATAATATCGGAACCAACTGTATGGGCGTTTGTACTACAAAATAAGTGCTAAGTTAAAACGTTTAGTAGATTGAACTTAAGAGAATTGCTAAAACTATCACGAAGCAGAAAGACTGAACTGACCAAGTCTCAGTTTGATGACCTGACTTCCAAAATTTAATACTTAAAAATAATCAACATAAGATCTGCGCGAACTTTTCGGGATATTTTCCTTAAATAAACCCTTATTGGGTTATCCAACAAAATTCTGTCTACAATTTTGGATTTCGAAAACCTTTTAGTGTGAAGAAAGCAATACATTCGGCTTGTTCTGTTTAGGTGAGTGATTGTTTCCTCTGTACATTTGCTTTGGACGTATCAACCGTCAAGAGTTGATATTTAATCATACCTGTTTCCAATTTTAGGTGTCACGTAAACGTATATACAAGTGCTAAGCTTGCATTACAAAGACAAAGTTGTAACATATTTAAGTAACAGCCACTTGTCAAACCAATGATGGTTATATCCCACTCCTCACTGATGGGGGAAATAATGATGGCGTAATTACTCAGCACAGATTACAATATGTTGTTTAAAGCATTCACATGTGAATAAACACATGGCGTGGTTGTTCTGAAGGAGATGCATTAGGACTCCACCAAATGGGTGTAAAAACTCAGACTGCATTCTTTTTTCCAGAACTAACCACATTGATTTCAGACCCATCCAAGGACTTAGAATGAAGATAACTTCACATTATCCTAGGGAATGTTCTAAAATACTTGACTTAATGGATGTTCTGAAGATGGCGTGTTCTTTTGTTTGTGTTAATAATTTCTTTTTGTAGAACAAATATAGTCATGTTGACAGCAAGAACAAGTTAGTTTATAAACTACTAACGATAACTGTAAAATTGGAACCTGATCCTTAAAATGAAAGAAAGAAAGTAGGCGCCAACTAGGATTAAATTTAATTGTATCTGTGGGTATACCCTATGAATAATTGCTTTCAACTGATTCTTAATAAGCAAAGAATATTTACCCATAAATGGCAAACTAATACTGATACTAGATGGTAATTAGACACATCCATTGGATTTACTGTATAAAAACTTCGCTTATTCTAATACGTACGAAGTATTCTGTTAATCGTAAAACATAGAATACATTTTAGCATAAAAATATCCTTGATGTTAGTCAATTTCTTATGGATACTTTCGCACGTGCTATATATTTTATAGGTACGGTGAAATAATATTTTAATTATATTTTCTTTAAAAACATTTGGAATAAAGCTTTCAAAATTCAAACAAACCTATGAATGTTTTATTATGGTACATTTCTCATTGTCAAACTTATATTATTGTTATTAATTAAGGTATCCAAAAAAAAGAAACTGTGTGGTCCTGCTGATGTTCCATAATAAACTTTATGCTGTTATGTCTACTGTTTAGGTATTTAAGAAAGCCTGGAAGCTTGATAAGAGCTCTTAAAAATGATGTAGGTATCGTCAACATACTTACGATGATAAAGAAGTTTAAACTATTGCGGACAATTTTCCAGGCATTGTTTTTTATGAATACGTAAAAATATGTTGGCTAAAGATGGCGCAAGTCTCGAGCTTATTAGCTAAAATGTCGACCTGATTATAAAGCTTTTCATTCGACAAAAAATAAGATTCTTTAGTAGCAAAGTTCATAAGTTTCAAAAAGACAAATTTAGGGATAAACGTGTCATTGGAGTTGTCCACTGTAAAGTTGTAATCTGATCCTTGAATATATAGAAAGAAAGTAGGCAACAATTAGGTAAAAAAAATACCTTAATTGTATGTATGAGTATAACCTATATCAATTGATTCTTGATAACTAAAGAATAGCTACCAATAAATGACAAACTGATAACTGGAGAGCCAATCAGAATTATAAAAGGACAAAGAGAAGAAACAGTACAGTTAAGTGCTGTATTGGTTTATAATGTCGTTAGTAGTTTATCAATTTACTTGTTCTTGCTGTCAACAAGACTATATTGATTCTACAAAAAGAAACTATTAACATGAATAAAACGAACACGCCAACTTCATATCACCAACTAAGTCAAGTATATTAGAATATATAGTATATATGACGTTGTCTTTCATTCTAATTTGTTTAAAAACCTTGGAAGGACCAGTGACGAAAGGAGCCTCCGTATAAAAGTGTATTTTGAGTCACAAGCTGATGCCTGAAATCAGTGTGGTTTGTTCTGGAAAAACACTATTGTCAAGGCTTTAAGATGTAATGTTGCATTCTTTTTGTAAAAGGTTTGGTTTGAATTGCGCGCAAAACTACACGAGAGACATGTGCGCTAGCCGTCCCTAACATAGCAGTCGAAGATTAGAAAGAAGGCAGTTGGTCATCACTAGCATAGTGAGATTGACCGTCATATTATAACGCCCCCACGCTGAAAGAGCGAACATGTTTGGTGTGACGGGGATTCAAACCCGGGACTCTGAGAATGCGAGTCAAGCGCTCCTAATCATCTGGCCACGCCGGGCCCTTTTGTAAAAGGAGTGTAACGCATCTAAACTAGAAGTCTAATCTATTAAGGCTTGTCACAAAAGTAGTTTGAGCGTTTGAAACAATAAAACATTGGAAACTACTGGACTTGGTATTTACAAGCCTGATATTCGTTTTATAGAATATTACGTGAGAGTTGTCTGTGGCTTTTCCAACTGCTATCGGCTTGGTCTCATACAAAATATGAAAGCTGATTCTGTTGTTGCACAATGCATGCTCGAACTTGTGAAATAACCAAAAACAGCTCATCGGACTGTAGAGTTCAGGGTGGTATTGGTTTATGATTAAAATCCTTAATTTAAAAGTTTTTTTTTTGAAATGCAAAGAAACTAACATATTTATATTTAAATCAAATATATAAAAATATGCAAACAATTCTATGAAAAACAACACTCTGAACACGTATAGTTCTTGTTAAAACAAGCTAGGTGTTAAAATGTTTCCACATCTTATTGTAATGGAGCTTGCGATGTATACGTCCAAAACTCGGATCTCTGTAAGTACCGCACCGATAACCACCAATCATAACTGGGTAATATTTTATAACTAGGCAGTATTATTATAGCTGAGCCGTAAGTAAAACAATTGAAATTTCCACAAAAATGATATGTTTCAGATTTGACCAATAAAATTACAAAACAAGGAGTAAGTTTTTAATATGAAGCAATCAAAAAACAAACTTAAAAAATTATTATTTTTTCTTTATTGAAAATCTCATGAGTGTTACAACAGAAAAGCAAAACACTTTCATTGATAACTGCGTCTACAAAGAAATACTTCAATAATATCTACTCTGTGATGTAATGCTGTGATGAGAGCTCAGTTTTAAATTAAAATTTCAATAAAATCCTTTTTCTCATGGATGGTAAACATTATTAAATATGAAGTATGTGTAAATTGTTATAGAACTGTCAGACAATTCCAGAAAAGGCCGCAGGAACTAGCAGTTATACCTGCCCGGAGGGCGGCTATTTCTGCTAGTCTTCATAATGTACAAGACATGCTATATTAAACTAAGTGTAGGTTCTTATTGTTTCGTTTTAAATATTCTACACTAAGGAATAAAAATCATGACACCTCAAATTGTTTCTATAAATGAGTTTAATGACTTGTTTTTACTTCTCTATGTTTCCCATTTATAAACCAAATTGAAATGTAATAATAAATTAAAAACTTTTACGAAAATTTATATAAGAGCAGAGATGAAGGTAAAGTGAACCCAAAGTAATAATAACGAGAAACTAGTCGCTAAACACAATGACAACACTTTTATTGTTTTCTATATCACCAGCCCTATCCCTAAAGACCAAGAACGGATATATAAAATTCACAGATCTTTGACGGTTAGGTTTTCCTGCTCACTTTGCTAAAAGTAGAATTTTGTGGACTTTGTAAACTGATAGCTAGCAACATAACTGATAAACTCTCGACATAAGATATAAAACTTGATCAACAAAACACATCTAGTTATATTGTCAGTTTAAGACCTTGATAAGACAAGATGTTTAGTAATTTTGTTACCAAATATTTGTATAAATCCTATCATGTTTATCTTTCTGCTCTGAATTTACTATGTAAACATAGAAATACGTACAGAAAATATATCACAGGCTCTCGAAGGGGAGCGAAAAATAATAACATGGTTTGTTTACAAAAACGTGAACTTGGAAGATATGATTTTTTCAGCGTTCTAAGAATTACATATGTAAAAGTTTTAAATAACACACCAGCTCTTATTTTTATGGTCCCTTAAGTACGTTAGCCATCAACAAAATTAGAATAGAATTCTAAGAAACAGCTTATGTTGAGTGTTTAAGTTACATCCTGAAACTTATTTAATGTAAGCATAAGATAACTTATGACAAGCTTTAAAGTATATTTGTAATTTTCTGATGGTTTCAGTTGATTTCCACAGATGATCGAAGCCAACAATTCACAGTAAGATTAAATCAAGTTTTAACGAATCCTTGAGACCTGGTCAGACAATGACATAGTAGATATTATGATATGATTCACTAAATCATCAAAGTTTATAGCAGATCAAAGTAGATTTCGAAAGATGGTTATCACGGTTGACTATAACAGTCCATGGTGGTTTTCAACATATTATGGTAGACTACAACTTCATGGTAGTTTTCAACACACCATGGAAGACTTCAGTAAAGTATATGAAATTTCAACAAACCATGATAGACTACAACTGTTCATCGTGGTTTTTAATAGATTATGATAGATTTAAGTAAACAATATGATGCACCATAGACTTCACAGATCGTAGTAGTTTTCAGCATTTTGTAGCAAACGTAAAGAATTCCTAGTACGTTTCAATAGGTTAACTTAAAATTTTATTTACTATTGGATACACAGAGTATAATGTATATAGTTTCAGCGTTTTACCAGATTAACTTGGATCATCGGGTACAACAACTATAATCTGTAAAAATACATTGTAGTTGTTATGCCTAATGATCCTAAATTAACCTGGTGAAACGTTATAACCATAGGTAATTATACTCTGGATAACGGAAATCAATAAGTTTTAAGTTTTACATAAGAGAGTACTTCCTTTCATTATTTAAACACTTTGTAGCTTGCTCACACAGATTCTTGTAGATATCAACAATTTATACAGCTCTCAACGGGAAATGGTAAATATAAACAATTTGTGGCAGATTAAGTAGCTTATAAAAAGTTCTATTATAGCATATTTCAATGGTTTATGGTAGATTTCAACAGCTTGTGTCAGTTTTCAACTTTATAGAATAAGTTTCAGCAGTTTATGGTAGAATGCAACATTTAATATCAGACCAAACTTTGTGGAATGGATTTCAACAGTTTATGATAAAATATAACAGTTTGTTTCAGACTTCAACTTTTTTAGGATCAATTTCAGCAGTTTATAGTTGAATACAACAGTTTGTGGCAGATTTGAATTTGGTAGGATATATTTCAGCGGTATATAGCAACTGTCAACAATTTATAGTAGATTTCAACTAATCATGGTATCTTTCAATAGATCATTAATATCTTCAACAGACTATGACATATTTCAAAAAGTCATTATAGATCTAAACCATCTAATATAAACTAAACAGGTTATGACAGAGTTGGAATTATCATTATGGACTTCCAGAGAGTTTGATCAATTTTAGAGATGTAAACCAATCAGTTTCATATTTAGATTATGTATTTGTGTGATAAATTAAAAAATAAAACTTATGTGTATCAATTATAAAAACACCAATAACAAATCATTAATCGATAGCATTAATAGTAAATATTGATGGAAAAACTACATAATACAGATAGAGAAATAGTTTTGAAAATAAATCGATTATCAAATTTTACAACAGAATGTAAAAAAAATCAGTTAAGAAAAAGTATATATACTTGTACAGATATTTATAATGTATATGAGATCTTTATAGAAATATTAACTAAAGAAACAATAAAATCAAGTCAATATATGAAACTTTGTAAAACAAACAAGTTTAAAAACCTATAGATCACTAATGAAATAACAGAATTGAAAATTTATGAAAACTATTAAAATTTCCTTTTAATAAATCTTATAAAGATAGTTTTAAATATTATAAAAATATAATTAATAAAAAAGTAAGAACAGTTTGGTTGTTTATTTTTGAATTTCGCGCAAAGCTACACGAGGGCTATCTGC
>NW_013665716.1:406181-408969 GCF_000517525.1 Limulus polyphemus
CTGCTCCCTACGACCTATACTGTCCACTTATGATTCGTTCAACTACAATCTGGGCAAATACATAGCATGGGCTCTCACACCATATGTATCATCTGCAGGTTCATTTGCTGTTATGTTAAACTTATATTAAAGTTTTTCTTCATTACCTATTCAAGCCGTCTTCAACCATTAAAAGACTCGTAATGTTTCCTGAAAGCTTGCCAATTTTTTTGAAGAATCATAAATCATATTGTGTTGGACGATGTATCGATACAATTGTATCACAGCTTCACGATATGGTATGAGTATCGTATGGCTGTATTGCCACACCTTTAATAATTGTGTTTTGATAGAGAAACTGATTTATTGATGGTGTGTTACTATAATTGTGTTCTGATAGAGAAACTGATTTATTGATGGTGTGTTTATTACTATAATTGTATTTTGATAGAGAAACTGATTTATTGATGGTGTGTTTGTTATTATAATTATGTTTTGATAGAGAAGCTGGTTTGTTGATGGTGTGTTTGTCATTATAATTGTGTTTTGATAGAGAAACTGATTTATTAATAGTGTGTTTATTACTATAATTGTATTTTGATAGAGAAACTGATCTATTGATGGTGTGTTTATTATAATTATGTTTTGATAGAGAAACTGGTTTATTGATGGTGTGTTTGTTACAGTAATTGTGTTTTGATAGAGAAGCCAATTTATTGGTGGTGTGTTTGTTACCATATTTGTGTTTTGATAAAGAAACTGATTTATTGATAGTAATTTTGTTACTGTAATTGTGTTTTGACAGAGAAGCTGATTTATTGGTGATGTGTTTGTGACTGTAATTGTGTTTTAATAGAGAAGCTGGTTTGTTGATGGTGTGTTTGTCATTGTAATTGTGTTTTTATAGAGAAGCTGATTTGTTGATGGTGTGTTTGTTACTATGATTGTGTTTTGATAGAGAAACTGATTTATTGATGGTGTGTTTGTCATTGTAATTGTGTTTTTATACAGAAGCTGATTTGTTGATGGTGTGTTTGTTACTATGATTGTGTTTTGATAGAGAAACTGATTTATTGATGGTGTGTTTGTTACTATATTTGTGTTTTGATAGAGAAGCTGACTTATTGATGGTGTGTTTGTTACAGTAATTGTGTTTTGATAGAGAAACTAATTTGTTGGTAGTAATTTTGTTACTGTAATTGTGTTTTGATAGAGAAACTGATTTATTGATGGTGTTTGTTACTATATTTGTGTTTTGATAGAGAAGCTGATTTGTTGATTGTTATGTATTAGAATATCAGATGGTCTGAAATTGAGTTAAATGATACTTTAAATATAGTAGTCAAATTGTACTTTGTATTTAGTATTTAAATAAATGCCAATATATAGAGTGTTTATGATATTTGCCAACAAGATTGATACACACAGTTTTCTTTTTTAACACAAATATGTTTTAATATACACACAACAATACAATTTACAATAACAGTTATTACAAATAATGATTTATAAACAAAAGTTTCACAAACTTACAAGCAATATAAAGTCTTCCTTTTAGTCTGGAACTTTTTTGATATCTTATTGAGGGTTCATGAAGAGCGAGTTGATTACAAATTGACGTTGGTATAATTCACTTAACGGGAAGCTAGCTAGTTTTGTCCTTCGTTATTTATCAGCCACACACACCATGTTTTCCACCATGATGTTATATAATGTTTTCATAAAAATACTAATGTCTGATAAAAATTCACTGAAGTTAAATGAGTTGTAATGTTCGAACTTTGTAAATGCTCCTGGTCAAATATCTGAAGTTTTCCAATTGATAAGCATTATAACAATCACAGTTATAGCTTCCAAAGTTTGTAGCACACTTACTATAGCAAATTAATAATAAATACTCTCCTTGACGCGTCGTGTTGGTTATATTTATAGGCTGCGGAGGCTTTCTAAAAAATTCAGATTACATAATAATACAAATTTAAGCATTTACGTACACACATATATTGGTGATTTTTACTCTCGAGAATCTTCTTTGAAGAATAGGCGAGAGTTTTGCAAAACATATTTAACTGTATAGGCTATGCAAGTTTCTAAATATAAATTAATGTTGATCTTAAAATGAATATATAATAAAAAATTCATTACACTGATGGTGTGTTTGTTACTATATTTGTGTTTTGATAGAGAAACTGATTTACTGATGGTGTTTGTTATTGTAATTGTGTTTTGATAGAGAAGCTGATTTGTTAATGGTGTTTGTTATTGTCATTGTGTTTTGACAGAGAAGCTGATTTATTGATGGTGTGTTTGTTACTATAATTATGTTTTGATAGAGAAACTAATTTGTTGATAGTAATTTTGTTACCGTAATTGTGTTTTAATAGAGAAGCTGAGTTGTTGATGGTGTGTTTGTTATTGTAATTGTGTTTTGGTAGAGAAGCTGATTTGTTGATAGTAATTTTGTTATTGTAATTGTGTTTTGATAGAGAAGCTGATTTGTTGATGGTGTTTGTTATTGTAATTGTGTTTTGACAGAGAAGCTGATTTATTGATGGTGTTTGTTACTATAATTATGTTTTGATAGAGAAACTAATTTGTTGATAGTAATTTTGTTACCGTAATTGTGTTTTGATAGAGAAGCTGATTTGTTAGTGGTGTGTATGTTATTGTAATTGTGTTTTGATAGAGAAGCTGATTTGTTGATAGTAAGTTTGTTACTGTAATTGTGTTTTGATAGAGAAGCTGATTTATTGATGGTGTGTTTGTTACTGTAATTGTGTTTTGATAGAGAAGCTGATTTGTTGATGGT
>NW_013665716.1:409969-416648 GCF_000517525.1 Limulus polyphemus
TGGTGTGTTTGTTACTGTAATTGTGTTTTGATAGAGAAGCTGATTTGTTGATGGTGTGTGTGTTAATATAATTGTGTTTTTGATAGAGAAGATAATTTGTTGATTATCATTGTGTTACCATGTATGTGCTTCTAGGAAGATAAGAGGTAATCATTTGAATACAAGGGATTCAGAGTAGCTGTGTTAAAATTAAAGCTGAAAGTGGTAAAGGTACACCTGTAAAAAGAAAACATTACTGAAAGTTATACAAGTTGTTCTTGTTCTTAGTAAATCAAGAAAGAAAGCATGAATTATGGGCAGAAAACTAAGTACTTCTAGTGGGACGAAAAGTTCAAATTGGTCACAGAATAACAATGAAGAAAGGCCATATTAATTATTTAATAACTAAGAACAGTTACATTGATCAAAAAGTAAGTGTCAGTTCTTTACTTTAAGTGCATTCATACACAATTATTGGATATTAAGAATCACAGTATCTGTATTTATGATCAAGTGTTTAAAGTTTAAATTGAAGGATAAGTAATTGAACCATTTTTTTTTCTTTGGTTGTGTTGGTTTAGTAGTTGTTAATCTGGTGAAGTAGTTGTGAATCAAATCATCTACATCTACAGAAGAAAGAAAAAGTTATTCAAAAGTAGAATAACTTGACAAAAAATAATTGCAAATGGATTTTGTAAAGTCTTTCTCACTGTACTTTTTTTGGTGATACCATTTACCTTAATTACTTGGATTATCAGACTAAAGGCAGTCTACATGGAATTTACAAGTTTTATCTATCTTCTAGGTGGTGGTATTTGAAGTGATTCATCTTCCTGCTGGAGTTGAGGAGACATCGGACAGTTCTCAGCAGGCTCTTACAGAACTCCAGCAGGGTTCTCTTTCAATGCCAAACAGCCATGAAGAGACCCATGAAAACATTACCATCCTTCAGCAGGTCCAGAACCAAGAAGGCCAAAGTGATGAGCTAATGGATGCTGTCAATGCAGCTGTAAACCAAGTTAATAGTTCACCTGTGATGGTGGCAGGTAAAATGTACTTCATGTAGACTACTATGTCATCATGATATGAAGATGGAAATTCCATGATCTATTCTTTCATTGGGGGGGGGGGGGGGCGTTTTATAGTAGTGAGATATCGAAAATCGAAATGGTGTATTTAAGTGCTTTACACTCACAAAAAAGAAACCTATCATTCTCTAAGTATTGAAGAACTTATAGCATTCCGTCACAATTTAATTCTACATATTGTTAGCAGACACAACTCTATTTAATTATGTACCAGCTGCCTAGTGTCGGCTAAAAATACAAAGACTTAAATTGTGGCAGAATGCTACAAGTTTTTCAAATACTTATAGAATGATAGGTTTCTTTTGTGTGTGTGTGTGTGTAAAACTTTTAAATACACCAGTTTGACTTTTTTATTTGTATTGTAATGTACACTGCATAGTATTCACAATGCAAGATTTCTAGTTTGTTGTGCTCATACGTTTACCATAAGTTTAAAATGCTATAAATGTTTTATTGGTTTGCAGGTATAGGAAGTTCCATTTTATTGTAATGATTGTCATTAGAAATAAAAGTAAATAATTAGATTAACTACTTATATTATCTCATGTCAAAAAGTAAGAGTGTTTTGTTTGATGACTGGTTTTTTTACTGTCTTGGAGTGAGTACAGAATGTTTTAAAATTAAATTTCCTACTGATTAGAACCTAGGGAAGAACAAGCTCAAACCATCGTGAGCATGCCTCCCCCAGCACCAACTCCTCGTCGTCGTGGTCGTCCACGGAAGTATCCACTACCCACAGAAAGTCCTCACACTTCAACAGCTACTGCTGCCACGACAACAGAAGTCATGCATGGTAGTAGATAACTTATCAATCAAACTGTTTTATTTTCACTATACATTTGCATTTTTTTTAGTTTAAAAATGAAAAATTTCATGGAGGACCTTTTAATTTTTTTAGAAAGCTACATTTCATCTTTTTTTTAATAGGTGTTAATTAGTTCTGAAACATCTGGATTTGATGTTAATAGAAGTCAAAGTATTTTTGTTAGAATTATATAAAATACTTTGATTTTGATTAAATTTTGTAAATACACTTTGTGATTGATAAAATCTAGAACTGGGAAAAATTATAAAACTGTTTACTTTAGTCACGTCATTGTCTTTAATAGTTTTACAGTGGTGATAATTAATGTTAGATTTCTGAAACAGTACTACCTTGACCTTCATTTGCCCTCTAGGCATTGGTAAACATTTTAAAAGCACACCACTATTTTATACCCCTATATTTTTTGCATCATGTGACCACCATCTGCCAATCCCATTGTGCCCTCTATACTAGTGCAGGTAGCTCCCTCTACCCTGGGGGCACAATCCTCACTTTCTTGATTGGCAATTCTCGTGTATAGATGTGTTTTATGTTCTTCTTGTGACTGCACAATTTTTTATTTTGCTTGATCACCAATTAATATTAGTTTCTAGTTCAGGTTTCTACTCGTTTGTTTCCTAAATTCTGCTTTGTTCATATGAATTCAGGTTTCTCATGGTGGTTGATAAATTTCCCAACATAAGTAGATAGTGGTTATAACACTAGGCCTCAATCTCAGGGATTCACGATTTCTGCTGAGGAAGCTGAGGCCAGCAAATTTTTTATTTCAAGGTAGGTATTGTTCTTTTTCCCAAGTGATCTGTGGTAAGTTTTTCCATAGATATACCCTTGTTAAATGAGTTTATGTAAGCTCGAATGTATGGATCTAATTGCTGCACTTTAATTTATGTCATTCATGTCTTCTTTGGTCAATGTTGTGTAAGTTTGAAATTTATATATTTTTTAACATCTAGGTTACTTTAATTTCCAACTTGCATTTAGAGTTTGTTTCTTGCATTAATTTGGTTGAATATTTTACATTTTCACTGTTAATGTTATTTTGTTATAAGTTCCTTTTTTCTGTATCTTTACTACTAGTCACTTCTAATTGGGGATACGTTTTGAGTCAACCTTTGTATTTGTTAATTGGGTGCCTTTTTATTCTCAGGTTCTTTTGGATAAATTTTCTTTTCTTGTCCTTTGTCTTATAGTTTCTTTGAGTCGACTTCTACGTTTAATGTTTAAGGGTCTTTATCTTATGAGTCCCTTTAGCAGTTTTGTACTTTAGGTGTTACTTATTATTTTAGGCATGTTATTTTTAAGCTCTTTGTAGACTACACGTTTCTCAGTTTTTGTTAGTTCATTAATTCTTTTTTCAATTTCTTTAGTTTATATGTATTTTTTGCTACACTTCACGACAGTTCCTTTCTCTTTTGTGGGTTTCTGACTTTCATTTTGCTCCCCCTCTACTCACTTCCCAGATCTCATCCCCTCCTCCTCAGGATTATACCTTGTCCAGTCGTCTTCTTCAATCTTTTCATGTCCTACTACATATTGGAGCTATCTAATGTGTGTGGCCTATTCAACCAGGAGTTTGGTCCCGTCCTTCTTTGTCTCCCTGTACATGAGAGTTTAAAGTCCCTTTCATGATCTGTCTTGGCTGTATACTTATCTATAGTCGCCTCACTTCATCATGGAGTCCTACTTCTCATTCTGATGGGTTTTTATGCCCCAGTATCATGTTCTTTTCTTCAGTTCCTCTGGGTGACTTTTGCCTTTCTGTTCACGACACTCACTGACTGTCTTTCTTCAGCTATGTATGTGGTTTGTGGAGTGGTATGCCTTTGCACGTCATCATCACTCATTGGATCTTCAAACTCACATTTCATGGATGACAGGCTTCTGCTTGCCTCTTCCTGTGCACACCCGCTTCCTTCTTTGAGAAGCTTCTCAGGTAGGTTTCTTTTCTGGTTGGAGAAGTCCTTTACTAACCCCTCACAGTATCTTATTCATTTGGGGGATTCTCTTCACTTCCCTTTTTGGTCAAGCCCAGCCTTCTCCACTTGGCTCCAAGATATCAAGCAGACAGTCACGTTTGCCATCCCTTCTCCTTCTCTCTGTTTCCATGAGGTTCTCTCTCTTGGGATGTGGTCTTCCTTGGCAGTGCTTTTTCCCATGGGTCAGACACACATACATTCCCTTCATTGGATACTTCTCGAGCAGTGGAACTTCCCTCACGTTCTCTTGGTCTATCCCATTTTCCTCGATTCCCCTGTGTTTTTAGGTCAGCGGTCAGTCAAGGAGGCTACTCCCGATATCCACATCCTGGTACCTTGGCAGTTCATTGGGCTCTGTATCCTTTCCTCCAGGGAAGAATGGGTTTGGTTCTTACAGCAATTCCACTATCGTCAGCTTTATCACCTAGACAGGGGGAACCATGTGCCAATCTCCGTCTGGTCAGACTCTGGATTTCGTGTACTGGGCCAATAACCTTTACATGACTATTCTGGTGAATCATGTTCCCTGAGTTCTGATTCTTTTGGCCTTTGTTATCGTGTCCCCACAAGGTTCTCCACAGAGTGGTCTCTTCATCCTCACGTTTTTCTGTGGGTGTGTTCTCAACAGGGAACATTGCATATTTGTATGTGTTTCCCATTCACCGGTATGCCACACTTTCTTCCTTTTAGTCTTCATTTCTTCACCCTTCAGCTGTGGAGATAGATGCTTTCAGTCGAGATAGGAGGGGTCTTCATTTATATGCCTACCCTCTGATTTGAATCATCTTTTGGGTCTTTTCCCTTATCCAGACCAAACCTTGTTGTGCCCTGATGTTTCTTCTGTATTGGCCACTCAAATGTTGTTCCCACTGCTATGGCCCCTATTGAAGCAACACACCTTATCCTTTTCTGTGTTTTGTCTGCTCCTCAGTCATCCCCAATCTGACGTTTTTTATCCAGACGTCCCCACACTCCTTCTTTTAGAGTGACTTTTGTCTGGTCATATCTCTCAGCTCAGGGGCTCAGCCCTATATGCCTACCTTCCATTCAGACTCCTCCTCTTCTGGGTCTTTTCCCTTATCTAGACCCCTCCTTCTTGTGTTCTGTTGGTGGCTCCAGATTGGCCAGCTGACATAGCTCCTTCTGCTCTGGCTCTTCATGGAGCAAGTAGACCCTGTCCCTTTCTCTGTCCTGTTTGCTCCTCTGTCCACCACTATTGGTCGTTTTTCATCCTGTTGTCATCACACTCTATCTTTTTCTGTGTCTTTTGTCTGGTCCTGTGCCTCAGCTCAGGGACTCACTCCTCATTTCGCATCTTTCATTGCTTACAACTTTCACCCTTCCTCTTTGTCTATGTACCAGGAGCTTAAGTCTTGCTTCAGACTTTGGTCTTTTTTTCCCAGGGCTTCTGTTCCTCATCTGTCCCAGTTCTTCATCTGGTTGTTTGTTCAGGGTTTGTCTGTTTCAACTGTTGCTCTTTGTAGAGCTTCTCTGTCAAACTCTCTCTATTCTCCCTCTTCCAGAAAGTTTCTCTTCCCTGATTTGTTCCATTTCTTTCATCTGGTCCATGTGACATGTTTCTTTTGTTCTGCCAAACTTGGATCTCCATATGATTCTTCCTATCCTGTCCTGTTCTCCTTTGAACCTTTTACAATTTGTTCCTTGTAAGATATTTCTCTTAAGACCTCAATCCTCCCCCTCCTGGCATGCGGTCTCTGTCATTCCGATTTTGATGACATCTTTTATCATTTCCCATATGTTTTTCATTATCTGGATTTGGCATTACTTCTCTGGACCTTGGCTGGCTGGGTAGGATGTTTTGCCTTTTCTCATTTTTCCTTCCCTTCCTTTCCCATCTGTATTCCCATTCATTTCTGGATCATCTCCTTTGTCCAGTTCATTCCCTGCTCAGTTGTTTGGCTCGTATTGTCTTCTTTCGTTATTCTTGATCCTGTTTCCCCTGATCTTTTTCCTATTATGCTCACAGGTTGGGTTCATCAATTCCTACACCTGGCATATTTGGATGTGTCCCTGGCAGGTCATCTTCTATATATTGTTTCTTCACGCCTAATTCATCATTTAACTCTGTCTTTAGCTGCTTGACACTGCTGTCCTTTGGAGGGGGATCTTTCAGGCTGGTATGTGGACAACTCCCTAAACTTTCATCATTGTTTCTCTGCACAACTTTGCTCTGTCTTTCTCCTGTGGCAATTCTACACCCGTCTGTTTGCCTGTGACTGAGGTAAGTTGTTTTTTTTTCTCTCTCTCTTTTATCGTTGCTTATACATCATATTTCAGGATCCCACCTGGTGGCAAGTGTTGCCTGGTCAGATATGCTGAATTTTATATCTTCACACTATATCTGTATACTTCTCCAGTGCTCACTGTGGAGATGGGGTGTTTCTGTAAGACCACTGGATGCCTTTCCAGCGGTGTATATATATATATATATAACATTTTTATATCAATATCTATCTATATATATATCCTGAGGACCATCACTCATGGATTTCATGAGGAAAACAAATAGGGATTTTTGCCTATCCCTACTGACTTGTGATTCTTACAATCCAGGTATTTCTGCTTTTCAAAATAGGGCAACTCAAACACCCATTGCACTGTCTCCAATTGGTCATTCCTCTTCTGGCCCCCATCGCATCTCCCCCTCTTTCTTTCTTCTATTAGAACATGGGGATCCTTGCCACTTCCAGTTTCAAGTTGCTGGAGTGGCGGACCATGGACGTTTCCTCACAAGTGGGTTTTGTACATTAACACTATCTCATAGCCATATGTACTCACTCAATGCCCCT
>NW_013665716.1:416804-436320 GCF_000517525.1 Limulus polyphemus
CAGCGGTGTATATATCACATTTTTTATATCAATATCTATCTATCTATATATATCCTGAGGACCATCACTCATGGATTTCATGAGGAAAACAAATAGGGATTTTTGCCTATCCCTACTGACTTGTGATTCTTACAATCCAGGTATTTCTGCTTTTCAAAATAGGGCAACTCAAACACCCATTGCACTGTCTCCAATTGGTCATTCCTCCTCTTTCTTTCTTCTATTAGAGCATGGGGATCCTTGCCACTTCCAGTTCCAAGTTGCTGGAGTGGCGGACCATGGACGTTTCCTCACAAGTGGGTTTTGTACATTAACACTATCTCATAGCCATATGTACTCACTCAATGAGAAGAGGACTATTATCGTTATGCTGCATATTATACACACAATATGTATGGCATGAAATCTATTATGCAAGGTGCTTCCACTGGATGTTTTCTGCCCAGATGGACCACACTTTACATAATCAATGTATACCAAGGGGCTTCCCATGGATTTTTTGCCTGGGCAGCCCACATTTGTTGATTTTATCTATCATTGTTATGCTGCATATTCTACACACAGTATGGCATGAAATTTATTGTGCAAAGCACTTTCACTGGATGTTTCCTGCCCAGATGGATCGCACTTAACATAATCCTTTGTATACCAAGGGGCTTTCCCTGGATGTTTTTGCCTGGGTGGACCTCACTTGGCTATTTTCCTGGATGTTTTGTCCATACAGACTACACTTGTTGATTTTCCAAAATTATGCAAGGCGCTTTCCTTGGATGTTTTCTGCCCGGGCACACTTGGCCTATTCATATATGATCCTCTAGCCACGTATTCTGTTTTTTTCCACCCTAGGTGTCTTTTCTGATTTACTGGGTGAAGAGCATACCTGTTCCAGAAGTAGTGCTATACCCGACAGGTGTGCCTCATATTTTAACTGTGGCACACCTGCTTTTTTTATAGCCGTCGCTCTCCACTTGATTATTTGTTTTTGTGCCTTCACCAGCCCCTTCACCTTTCCAATGTTGGATTCTAGGTATGTGGAAGAAGAGGTAGTACCATTTGAGAAGTTAACATTTACAAACACTGCATATTTATTTCTGAGTGGTACTTACTTCCTCTCACCCACTTCCCACCTTTCCTTCCCATTGATTTGCTAGTGTTTTGGGGTTCATATATGCCAATTCTTGAAAGTGAGGATTGTGCCGCAAGTGTAGAGGGAGCTACCTGCACCAGTATAGAGGGTGCAATGGGATTAGTGGTGGGTGGTCACATGATCAGAACATGTTGCTGCAATGATGCAAAAAGGAATATAAAAGACTGGTGTGCTTTTAAAAAGTTTACCAGTGCCTAGAGGGCAAATGAAGGTTGAGATAGCTATTGGTGAGATGAGGTAAGTAGCTATTGGTAATACATTTTCAGTGTTAAAAAATTTTAACTTCAAAAAAAAGTGCATTTATAGGACATGGGGTATATGTTTAAATGTCAGTTTTAGTGTGTTTTGTAGTTAATAGAGTATGAAAAACCAATTCATTATATTATTTAGTTAACATCAGCCAGTTTTAGCTTGTTCTACGCTTAATTTATAGGAAACAACTTATTATGTATTGGAATTTAAAATAAAATATTATGAATGTATTTTATGGTTAATACAATTTAAAGTCATTTATGAATGTTTGGTGATTAACAACAGTTTCAGTGTGTTTAGTGTTGTTCCATTGTGATTCTACAGTTATGGGACACACTTGACACAATTTTTTATATTGAAAATAATTCATATGGATGAACAGTTATAATTAGTTGGATTTTATTAGCACTTTTAACTGGTTAATTCCAATTAAACAAATTATTATTACAATTATACAACACATTTTAAGTTTCCAAAGTGAAATCTCAAGTTAGCTGTGCTCAACTCGAAACATCATAGGTGGCCACATCACTAGGGCATTAACATTATAAGTAAGTAGTTTAGAGGTTATCTTGGGTTATATTAGTACAGTACTTTTGTGTAATTTATGTGTATTTTATTAATCATCAGGAGTAACTGTGGAAATGCCCTTATCTTATATTTACTTCCTTTTGTGATTTACAATAATGAGCCATAAACAACAAATGTCATGCACCAATGGAGAGTTAGTTGTGATTTTGGCCACAATCGTTTTGGCTGGCACACCTCAATTGCTTGGCATGGAGATGAGGCTTGCCACTGCGATAAATAAAATTTTAGTTTCATTTTGGATCAGTAGAATTCCATGAGTTCCAGATTGTCCTTCGGTTTACCACAGTTTCAATATATTTTGTGATTAATTAACAACAGTTTCAGCATGTTCCATGGTTGACAACAGTTTCAGCATGTTCCATAGTTAACAACAGTTCCAGCATATTTCATGGTTAACAAAACTACAGTATGTTCCATAGCTAATGGCAGTTTCAGTGTTTTCCCTGGTTAACAACAATTTCAAGTATGTTCAATGGTTAAAAAAAGTTTCAGCAAATTTTGTAATTACTGTATCTCTGGTTAATGTGCTTCCAGTTTTGATATGTTGCCTGGTTAACAACAGTTTCAGTGTGTATTTTTATCAATGTTTCTCTGGTAGCAAACTTCCAATAAACAGTTTTATTATGGTGATCTGTACAAGTCACATCCAAAATATTTTCACTACGATTATATGGTTAAAGTTTCCATACGATGATTTATGACAAATTGAAAACAAAGTTCACAGCTAACTGCAATTAATTCACTAATTAGCAGCAAGAGGAGATACCAGTGATAACCAAAAAATCCAAGAGGGAATTGTTACCAGGAGGAGGAGGCTTGAGGCCTTGGCTGAGCAAACAGAAACTAAAAAGGGAAAAGACCTTCTAGAAGAAGGTATTACATTTTCTTTTTCTTAATAAATATATCAAAATTTTATTCCATATTTCGTAGTCAGTTATGCTGTCATATGGTATTCCAAATCAGATTTACTATTATTTTTAACATGGTTGAATTTTTGGTGTGTGCAAAATTCTGCATAGCTGTATACCAGAATAGACCTAGCAAGATGAAGTTGTTCAATAGCCTCTTCTGTTGAAAAGCTTTTCAGAATATTTCACTAGCAAGTTTCATACAACTTTATGTTTCTAACTTAAAACAAGTAATAATTACAGCTATTACAAAATTACATCATGTTTCACAAACCAAAGTGACACAGGGAATGTTTTAAACCAAATTTATTTTCTAAACCACTATTTAGTAATAACTATTATTTATTTCTACCAGCCATAGACCATGTATCTTGACAAGTTTCCACAAATGATCCTGAGGCTGTTGCTCCAGATTGGCTTGATGTGTGGGTTTGGAGCCTGTTAATGTCTTGTGTGTATTTTTCTGCTTCCATTGAGAATGGTGAATGCCTTCGTCTTGAAAATGGTTATTCTTTGGCTCTACATCATATAACAATCTGGTTATATGAATATCCTTCCATAGGCTAAGTCTATGCTGGTGGCATTTCATCGTTGAATGATTAGCAATTTAATATGAACCAAGAATGTGGATGCTAAACACACAGTGCCATGGCTCACAGTGATCTAACACGTCACTGTATTAGCAGAGGCCAATCATTTTTGTGAAATATCTCATTAATCTTATGAATTCCTGCCTCCAGGAACTAATAACAAATTTCACCTGTTTACCAAGTAGTTGCATGAAAATGTTTTGGTCTTTCTTACTAAAATCATTACTTCTAATGGTAAACTGGAGTAGGGTCAAGTAACTTGCTCAAAGTTTCAAAATTTTTGCTAAAGGTGCTGGACTATAAATAATATGACCTTGCCATCCTTCAAAGAAGGTTGTTTTATTGGAAATTGTAATGTTAGACAATAATGTGTGATTATAACCATTAAATTATGATGGAGAAAATAGTTTTAAGGCCAATGCCAAGCCTGAAACATTGTTATTAAAAATTGCAATTAACCCTCATTATATCTGCAAATGAGAAGATTGTGTGACATTATATCACAATACCACAGATGATAATCTTTCTTTACTGGCCCTATACTATGGGTTCCTAGAAAGAAGAATCTTTTAACATTGCAATAACACATCTATGACTATGAGGCCTTTCTCTTAATACCAGAGCTTATTAGCTTGGCTGAGAATGCAACACCCAATCTTGGTGGAAATGCTAGATATATAAGTTATTTATATTACACCAGTTATTATGGTCTTATGCAAGTGAAATGTGAGCTATTCATCAATAGTTTGTGTGAAATATTAACAAGCAGATCATGGTTTGCCAACATCAGGTACTATATACCATAATAACTGATATAATGGAACATTTAGTTTCTTTGATTTTAGTAGATGTAGAAAATATACAGTAAACAAGAACCAGAACTATGATATTAGTTCTTATTATTTGGAAACAAATACTAAAAAGGGTTAAATGTAAAATAAAAAAGTATTCATTAATAATTTCCAAAGTAAATGTTGTAATAAGTCTCTATATAGATGTGTTACCTTATAATTAGTTTCTTGTGTAAAATATTGTCTTATGCTTTCTCATGTGAAGAATTTTGAACACTGGGTATGTAAGTGTCATTCTGATGTCCAGTGCTAGTGTAACATTGTACATTATAGTTTAAAGTGTAGTACAAGTAGCTACTGACCATAGTTAAAAAGTAAAAAGAGCAACAGTTCAAGAGTAATTTCTTATTTCACTTGTGGATTAATTTTTGGGAATCTCCAGATTTTTGTTGTCATAATAATACTAAAGAAAACTATTTCAAATTAATATTTAACAGCAATTTAAAATGTATTTTGAAGAGAAACTCTGTCAGATTTATTACACTGTATTGAAATATGATCCAGGTTTATTATACAACTGAAATAAGACGATCTTGATATTCTTTCTCTACATTTTAAGTGATATTTAGTTCTGAAGCAAAAATGGAGACTGGTTTTGGAAATGGAGATTACTTTGCATGTTGAAAATAATAATATTAATTCATAATTAAATAAACACATGAAAAAAAGTGTTTGGATTATACCTGAAAACATAAATGGTGTTTCATCATGTTTTTAGTTGGTACATTCCTGAAAATCCTGAAAAGATTATGATGTAGAAAACTAAAACGCTTTCATGAAAACATTGTTATCCAGAAATATATGTTTGAAATATCAGCAAATACAGTTACTACTTTGGGCAAGTACTTTAAATTCTGTATCACAGTCATCATCTTATTAACTCACTAAAAACAGGAAGTTAAATTTGAAAATGCAACTGTAGCTACATTCCCAACTCTGAATACATACTAATGTTTAAATATAGATCTCTTTTTCTAGCATTTTCAACATTTTACTGGACACCCTATTGAATATTGTCACATTGTGATAGGTAGTGTTAAAATGTGCACATTGTTTTGTTGTTAATGTCCCTGGTGTGCATGTCACTCACTTATGTAATATATATCTGTATGTAGTCATGGCCATAATTGTATTCAAGATCTAGATTTTGGTGATGTCAAACTACTGAGTACGATATGGAATGGTGTGAAATAATTAACCAGAATAACTGAAGGTGAAGCAGGAAAATTGCCCTAACAATAACTGAACATAAAATTAAAACCATGAAAGTGACAGATGGGACTTTAGAAAGTGGAGTACAATTAGAACGAGTCAGAGAATTCTGAAAAAGTGATCTTTCACAGAATGGAAATTGTGAAAACGAAATTGCAAAGTGTTTGGGAAAAGCCAACTCAACTTTCCAAAAGTTAAAAGTTATATGTAAGTGTAAAGGTTTAAGTGAAGAGATGAAAATCAGATTATATCAAGCAATAGTATTAACTACTCTTCTGTATGATGCAGAAACGTAGCCATTGACATTTGTTGTGGAAGATCTTGAGTTTCAGATAGCTATTCTCAGAATGGACAACTGCAAAAGAGCAATCCATGTAATTAAATGGATTCAAAATGGAAAAGAAGACTACCAAGAAGGAACTGATAGATGACTATATTTTGAGGTCCTAAAAGGCTCCAGTATCACAAGGGATGAAATATATCAGAACCAAGATGGAACCGATAGATGACTATATTTTGAGGTCCTAAAAGGCTCCAGTACCACAAGGGATGAAATATATCAGAAAGCCACAAATTGGGCTGAATGGAGTCACTATAGTTTGCAATGTGTCAAAAGACATTGGATGGACTAACTAATAAGTTAGGCTAAAATATTGGCTTTAGAATGATATAGGAAAGCAACAGTTTCATTATTTACAGTATCTTCAAACTGGCATTGTGTAGGTTATTGATTGTGTAATACTGTGTAATAGCTCTTGATCTCAGTTCAGTACTATGTAATAACTATTGATCTCAGTTCGGTACTGTGTAATAACTCTTGATTTCAGTTCAGTACTGTGTAATAACTCTTGATATCAGTTCAGAACTGTGTAATAACTTTGGATCTCATTTCAGTACTGTATAATAACTCTAGATATAAGTTCAGTATTATGTAATAACTCTAGATCTTTGTTCAGTACTGTGTAATAACACTAGATCTTTGTTCAGTACTGTGTAATAACACTAGATCTTAGTTCAGTACTATGTAATAACTCTAGATCTTAGTTTAGTACTATTTAATAACTGTAGATCTTAGTTCAGTACTATGTAATAACTTTGGATCTTATTTTGGTACTATCTAATAACTCTTGATCTCAGTTCAGTACTGTGTAATAACTTTGGATCTTATTTCAGTATTATGTAATAACTCTAGATCTTAGTTCAGTATTATGTAATAACTCTAGATCTTATTTCACTATTATGTAATAACTCTAGATCTTAGTTCAGTACTGTGTAATAACTCTAGATCTTAGTTCAGTACTGTGTAACAACTTTGTATCTTATTTCATTAGTGTGTGTTGATAATAAGAGTTTAAGAAAAACAACTTTTTGTATTACTTTTAGTTAATAATTATCAGGTAAACTTAGTACACATGGCTCATCGATTGTTATGTCATTTTCATAGTTAGGATTAAATTACTGTGCTTCACAGATACTATATGTATATATATATATATACTACCTTCAGTATCCTAAAAATGCACACTTTAGTATTAACTCAACAAACTTTCCAACAGTTTTAATTTATATGTATAAATATATTGTTGTTGCAGTTCATTCTATAAATTTTCCACTGTTCAAGACTTCATCACATCACTTCTAGAATTCTCTGTAGCTACCAATATAAATAAAAAAAAAATTAAAACATAGTTTTCAACAATATTTTAATGAAATTTTTGCTGAAAATATGGCTTTCTCTGGGTTGGAAAAGCAAAATTAAGAAAACAATAGTTTCACAAATATTTTGGCTTATGATACATGCAATTTTTCTTATCTTTGAAAATTTTATGTACTTGATTTGTATGTATAAAATTACAGCACTAGTTCAGAAATGGAGAACACTGATGAGTACTATAGCTTACAATCAGAACTCAAAGCACTGCTTACCGACTCTTCTTCCCTAGGATATAATGCTGAATTTCACATCAAATTAAATCTTGTAAAATTTTCAATTATCATCCCTGAAGTAAAAGTTTTTTAATTTAATATTTCAAATAAATATATCAACCATACATCTCAATCCTTAGAGCAAAAATTTAAAGAAAGTTCAAGTGTAATTGATTTAATGACACAATATGTTTTACACAGGCTTTTATGGCACTTTTGAACTCGGCCAAACTAATCCTGTATTGTCTTTCCTTGATCTTTTGAGGCAATAACATATAGAGCTGGGTGATTAGTGATATTTGCTAATCAATTAGTCAACAGCCCCACTAAATAATTGCATTAAATTAATCAATCAATTAATCAAATAAAAAAAGTTAGAGTAGGAGCTGCCAGCCAGTTGTCTTCCTTATAGTCAGTAGTTGGTAGACTTGTATGAATTCTTGTGCTTCTTGTAATTCAGATGGTAAGATCGAGATGATTTTAGATCTTAGAAAACAGTTAATTCCATTTTGATAAGTTCTCTTTTGTTCTTGGTCAATTATACTAACCCTGTACAAAACAAATGTGATTTTTCTTCTACTGAACTCAAATTCATGTTAAATTTAAAAATCTAGATCTGCCTAATTGTGTTCTGATGATTGAACCCATAAATGGAAAATTACTGTATAGACACAAGCCTTTCTTTCAAAGTTACGATGCAGTTAATTTCATATATAATAAAAAGCTTTTCTCTAAAGAACTTCATTATTGTTTTGAAGTTGTTATATAATATTTATTTTGTTTATTATGCACGTTAGTCTTGTTAATGGGTAAGCCAACAATAATACAATTTTATAAGTGTAAGATATTCAGTAAGTATTGTATTCAGGTAACTCAGTTAGAAGATGTATATTTGAAGTTTGTCTTCTAGTTCAGCAGTTCTCAATCTATGATTGGTGGTCTGTGGAAGGGTTGTGTACTTATGGAAAAGAAGCAGCAGCATAATGTATAGATCCCATTTTGGTTTGCCAAGATAAGAAAAAAAACTTATGTGGTCTATAAACAAAACTACCATTCTGTTTTATTTTAAACTTACAAGAGAAACTGTTCTTAATGCAGTAGAAAGAGACTTTTCTTTAATAACCATCAATTATTTGTAGCTGAAAAAGACCAAGCAGAACCAGAGATTCCTCTAGTCCCCACTAATCCTGAGGAAGTTGCTCGTCGAGAAGAAGAAATGATAAAAAAGAGACAAGAACAAAAAGAAAAGGATATGGCAGAATGTTTTGGTTTTGATGTAAGTTTTTTGTTGTTGTTTTTTACTTTTGAAGGATGTTTTAAACTGCTTCAAAAAATTTATTTATTTTCTTTGGTAAAGTTTTATTTGCCAATTTTTTAACTCCATAATCGTTGAAATTTGATCCGAATGTATAAGTAAAACAAAGAAGTAACAACATATGAAAGACTGAACATTTGCAGTTGCCATAAAGACTTTACATTCCAAAACTAGAAAAAGAAAAAGATTCATCATGATTATAAATACAGTTATGGCCAGAAACAGAAATCTGAATCATATGAGTAGAAATGACAATGTAAGTCACGAGTTTTAAGATGGATACCTAAGACGTGATCAGGCTGGCACCTGGATCATGTGGTCAGAAACTTGTACCTAAGCTGTGTGGTCAGAGAGCCATTTTTAAGCCATGTGGTCAGAAACAATAAAAATATATATGAAGTCAATCTATCATTTATTTCACCACTCATGACTGAGTTATAGCACTACAAGAAGCCTTGTCTTTGTTTTTTTTTTTAGTTTGGCCTTTGTCCAGAGTTACTGATGGAGGATGGAATTCCCCAAAACTGGTATAACTCAGTGACTAGTGGTAAATTGTATGATAGATTTGGCTTGATATGTATTTTTAGTATCTGAAACAGCTTATCTGCTGAATAAGTTAGTACTTACATATTCTTCAAATCCTCTACAAGCCTAAGTTCACTGTGGTGAGTAAAAAGGGAAGATAAAACAAAGTAAATTGAATAATGAAATCAGTGACTGGTTAAAAAAGAAAACCTTAATTTTGTGGTAAGAAAGTAATACTTAATCTGTTTGGTTAGATAGGAATACCTGAACCTTGTGATCAGAGAGAGGAACCTAAACATATGCTCAAAGAGCAATATTTGAATTGTGTGATCACAGAGGAACACCTGAGCCATATGATTGTATTTAACTACCTGATGTGTTTGGTTAGAAAAGAATAAATGAACCATGTGCCTAGCAAGAAATACCTAAAGTGGTGGTTAACCATGTGGTCAACAAGTAATACCTGATGTATAGGATAAATATCTGAACCACGTCATTCTGGGGAATACCTGATGTGGGTGGTTAGACATTGATATCTAAAACCATTATTTAAATACTGAAATATATATAAAAACTAAAAACATAATTACTGTGAAAGAAATAAGATTAAACAAACTCATAAGTAGGAATACAACATCTAGGAATGATTTAAAATTTTGTTAGTCAGCCCATAAAATCTCTAATTTATAGTTTTTTCCCCCTATAATAAAAATCTGTAGCTTCTACTACTAGTTGGAAACAAAATATTAATTATAAAGATATTTTCTTATTAAGTCAAGATAATTTTCTGAGTTGAAGCAATCACAAATGAACTTAATACTTGTGATTCTCATAATTCTTAGGATAACGAAGATGAGGATACGATACTAGCTATGCCTGCTGCTCCAGGAACTAAAGGACTACAGTCAATGTCAATGAATGGGCCTACCAGCATGGAGACTACAGCCCAACTGTTGACATCTTTACAACACAATGGAATGGAAGATAATCAAACATAGACTGGTAACGTTTGAGCCAGTTTCCAAGACTTGTAGTACCTGCTGTTTTGTGATGTTAAAGATTACTTTGTATCCTTGTATTTGTGAATAAACTTGGAAGGCATTATCTAGAACATTTTCGTTAGAAATGATATTTGGATTGTATAAACTTGTGTAGCCATAATTCTATACGTTCGATGAAATTATTGTGATTGTAACTGTTTTAGTCATTTGGTTTAGTGCTTGCCAAGAAATTACTGGATATGATAGAAACTATCTTGCACCTTTAAGCTCAAATGATTGTTTAAAAATGAATTTTTTCAAGAGTAATATTTGTAGGTATTGTGAAAATTTATATTATTATTGCTGTTTATCCCATTAATTTGATTGGGATCTGATCTATACTAGTGTAGTCATATATTGTGCTGTGGTATGGGATTTGAAAACCAAATTTATTGAAATCTAGAGTTTCAATTCTAAAGCTACTAAATTTGTTTTTCCAATGATTGATGGGAAACATATGAGAACAGTGTTGTTTTATTTACTATCATTGTTTTTAAAGTAAATCAAGTTCTGTAGTATTCTAGAGTTGTTGTTTTTTTTTTCAACACGGATGTTGAAATTGTAGCAGTTAGTCCTGCTCCTGACATGCATTGTAGGACAGGCACTTGTCAATGCACGTGCATCAAAAAATAAAGTCATTGTGAATTCATGTGTTTTTTGTCTTATATTTTAATTGAGACTTACATAAGTGGAAAGTTAAAAATTAGTGTCCACTTGTAGGTAATGCAGTGTACATATATTCAATAGAAGTAACAGTTTGTAGCTCAGTTGTTTGTTTCATGTTGGCTAAATATATTACGTCAGATTGAAAGTTAATGTCTGTCTGTATATGTGTTTCCTAGTATACCAAAACAATTTTTAATTTTATGCTGGAGTCTCATTTTACAGTTTAAATATACTGCAAAAAATAAATTGTTATATCTTATGCAGAAACAAATTTTCTTAAAGCGTATGAAAAAAATAGTAATATTAATTAAATGAATCTTCCAGCTTGAGGATTATGTCAGACTTTTACTGGCTGTATATTTCACTCATAGCTAATTAGGGCTAAATGGTAGTGGTAGGATGCTCAGACACTTTTCTGCACCCGATAGGTGTTAACACCACTGGTCAGGTGGGTGCCAGAAGTTGATTATTGAAAGAGTTTTAGGTGCTTTGTGTAATGTATCAAAATAGAAGATAAAGAATTAGAACAGTACAGGAGTTTATTTATATAGGAAGCATGGAAAAATAAACATGGCAAAGGATAGGAATGGTAAAACCTAACATTCTTCAATCTCGAAGAACCTCTCAGAAGATGTGGAAAACAAGAATTATATGAACAGCCCTACTCTAAAAGAAGAAAAGATGGACAGTCCACTGAAACTAAACAATTGTTATAAAAATTTGAAATGTGATGTTATACATGAATGATGACTGGGCTACATATAAAAAAAATTAATGAAGTACTGGAAGGTGTAAAGACAAAAAGATAACTGCTTGACATATGTAGGAAGTGGAAAATACACTGTTTTAGGCATATAATTAGATCTTTGCAAGGCAGAAATTCTTATGACTAAAATTGAAGGAAGAAAAGTGAGAGCCAAACACAGACTCAATTGGTTCAATGACATTACAAAATGGATTGGATATGACAAGTTTGAATTATGCAAGTTGGTGTAGGCAGCGAAGAATGGAGAGCAGTGGGGAGCCATAGTCATGGATCAACAGAATTGGAGAAAACACCATAATTAATTGATATTCCACTCATAAGCTGATGGTAATGGTGTCTGTAAGCTATATCTGGAGTGTACTGGCTGTATGAGACTATATATGTATATTCCACTCTTCATGTAGTGGTGTGTGAAGAATTAACTTCGAATTTTTGAGTTATTTGGTGTCACCAAGTTCTTCTTAAGGCAGACTTTTTGTTCTATTGAGAACAAAAAATTTGCAATATACTTTATATAAGCAAGGAGAAACTAAACAAATATGTATTGTTGCATTGAGTTATTGTTATTACAACTTACTGTACCCAGCACCAAATCACAAATTCGTGTTTGTTATTATTGTCAACTGTTGGATAACTTACTTTACCTAGCATCAGACCACAAACTCCTGTTTGTTATTACAAGTAACTGGTAGGTAACTTATTCTGCCAGTAATATATGTTAAGTCGTTCTTTAGTGAAACATTAAATCCATTATTTTTTATTATTATCTGTTGTTAGCGTGAGAAAAATTCATGTAATTTTATTTCAAAATATTGTAAAGATACAAGATGGGGACAATAAAAATACCAGTTATAAAAACAGTACGTAACTGCTAAACGAAAAAGGTAATTGTTTTGGTTTATACAGTTAAAAACCATTGTGACAAATACTCAAAAATTAGTTTGTGGGGTCTATCTATTGTCGTGCTTTGAGATCAGTTTGTACCATGTTGCTTGGCTGTGAAATTGACATTGTATTCCTAATTCCTTAAACATGCACGTGCTCTGTTCAATGAACAGTGGTATAGGCATAATGTCACACTGACAATTTTGTTTACGTACAATACCATCGCGTTGCCCCTCGAAGTGGATCCCTGTACGTAGTGAGGGGACATCCCAGGGATGTGAACATCCACCCACGTGTTTGCCGTGTGTGGCATTCCATGAAAGGGAGGAGAGACTCCTGGTGTTTAATGGATGTCATTGATGGGTCAGTTTATATTAATAGCAGTTCTCACCCTGTTCTCTTAGACATTCAGAAACGACTGACTCAGTTTTCTCTGTCATCCATTTTTATCCACTTTTTCTGGAAACCTTTGTCTTTATTCTAGGGAATGAGCATGCTGACACTGCAGCTAAGTCTGTTTACTCTGGTGCTATCACAATCGTGTCCCATATATGGACTATGGTCCTGTGATCAAAGCACGGCTCCGTGCCAGTTGGCAGTCGAATTGGGGTGAGCAACTTCATAACAAGCTTTTCCAGATCAAACCTACTGTTGTTTTTTGGCCGTCTAGTTTCTGTGAGGATCAACGGGAGGAAGTTGTCTTGGCTAGACTAAGCATTGGTCACAGTTTTTTAATCCATCGTTTTCTTTTATGTGGAACTTATCCGGCAATGTTTGGCCTTTGTGACACTCAGGTCAAAACTGCCCAGGGTTTGCTTTCGTGCCGTCGTTACGAATGTGAGCGACGGCTCCATTTTAGACATGTATTTTCTAAAGTTTTACCCCTAATATTGGACGGTGTCATTTACGATGATGATTGTCCAGCTTGATTGTGTTTTTAGCTTTTTGCAGGCCATTGGCCTTTTTATTTCTATTTAGATTTTTACCTAATTTTTGGGCATTATCTCGTTTTTAACTTTTTTTCTTTTTACATTTTGTTGTATTTTACTTGCAGCTTTTTTATTGGTTGTTTGGCGCAGATAGCCTAGATGCATTACGCCAAGCCAAACAGACAAAGAACCGTCGCTTTTGTGCATCAGAGCTTATTGAAACGACATCTTACCGTTATAAAGAATCAGTAGTAACGTATTACAATTACAAAGCTTGACATTATATGGCATGTCCAAAGTATTCTTACTAGGTTGGGGTATCTGTGGCAACGAGCACAAAAATTAGATAAATATAACGAGTTTTACAGGTGTAAATAGATTAAAGTACTAATAGGATAATCTTCAAGACGCATATTATTTAGGTGATTACCATTGTTTGTTTGTTTTCCATGGTTCGACCTTTACCTGTTAATCGTAGGATTTAAGGTTTGCGACTTATTGCTTCAAAAACGCGCTCTGCCCGTTATGGCTGCGGACGCGCTATGATTATTGCTCAAATTCTGCTATTTGCTCAAGAAATGAACATTTAACCTTCGCCCTAGTCTATCTGTTCCAAATTAGGGACAGCTTCGCGCAGATAGCCCTTCCTGTTGCTTTGTACGAAACACGTGTGGGTAAAAGTCGGATGTAGCTTTTATAATGTGTTCAAACAAACGAAGTGCCTTTTTCTTGTACTTTGTGTTTTCGTGCGCCCTGTTCTTGCCTTTGTAGTATAGTCCTTATGATTATCATGAACCATAACAATGTATACAGAGCGCATGCAGCGTTTCGCAATAACGGCAATGGTACATATGTAACCTCCGAGGGTTCAGTTTTCGACCTAAATTGGCTGAAAATACTTGCACCACAACACAGAAAGTCCGTATGTACAAGAAAAAAGCATTTAGTTTGTCTGAACACATTTTAAAAGCTACCTCCGACTTTTACCAATTGCGATACAAAACTTCTGGAACAAACCAACCGACTTTTACGACCGACATTCATTTGTCACATTTAAACTTTTACCTTCGACATCCCTAATCTGTCGTTTTGGTTGCGATTAATTTATGCCTAGTTTTTATATGTATGTATGTTTCTTTAAGTTGTTGATAAAATTATAAATTTCCAAGGTCATACTTAGTAATGTGGACTCTTCAGTAGCTTCTAATTATTTGAAAGATGTTGTCTGAAAGTCACAAACCACCGCCCACTACTCGTGAATCGGTTGTTATCATCAACCGAAACAAGGCTATTGATCAACATACCACCATTGATACTGGAAGTTTTGTTTCAGTGATATTGTGTTAATATCAAAAAGACCAAAAAAAAGTTCGTATCAGTGTTCTGATTATAGATATTGACTAAAAATAAGTCGTTTTAACAGAATTAAATATAATTTTACATGGAGGACAAAAGTTTTCCTTATCTTTGTATACATAAAACTAGAGAGAAGAAAACTGTACTCAAGTAAACAGTGAGTTTGGTTACTTGACAAAACAGTGAATCAATAATAAACAAAAACTAAAAAAGGTTGTATATTTCGCAAGTAGAGGTATGTATGTATAGTAGCTATCTCACTGTTGAAGAATCAGCCTGGGGTCTGGAACGTCTTTCTTGTAAAGTGTAGTTAACCTCAGTATATTTTGGGTTACGAGGAACTTCTGCAATGCCACTGTGTATAGACTTAATGACTAGATAATATGTCATGCCTTTCTAAGAAGGATATTTGCATAAAAAGAATCTTTAATGATGTTCTCCATGAAAGTGGAAAAGTCGCACTGCAGTTTCTAAAACATGAATAAGTTTCAGAACTATAAACTTAGTTAATCTGAAGTAACACTTTTATTCAACAAGTGAAAGCTGTGTTTATGGAAAGAGAACTTTTAAGTTATAAAACACTACTGCGGTGGAGCTGGGCATATCTCCAGGTACCATTAAAAATATAATAAATAAAGATTTGTAGTAAATGAAGACTCGCATGCCAAAAGTTTTTAAGTTTACACCTACAATCTAAAACAGTGGTTGTTTTTCTGAGTTAACCATAAAACTGGGATACAACAATACTATTTGACCGCATATCTTTCAAGTCACCTAATGCAGCGCTAATAGCCTTTTGTATATTTATTTCGTTTAAACTAAGCCGGTGTCCACCTACAATGAAGAGATTGTAGAAAGTTTTTCAGGGTGTGTATATGCTCTAAGATCGACTTTGCCATCCTTGTTGAAACTTGCTAAAATAGAAATTATGGTTTTCAGAAATAGTGCATAATTCTGGACATTAAGTGGAAAACAAATGATGATAGAGTTATTAGTTCCGAAAACAACAAGGAACCTGAAAATTATTGTTATAAAGTGTGATTAAATTTCATTGTATTTGGTAAATGGTAATTTCCACCTTTCGACTGAGCAATGCCATAACTGGTAGACTTATGACCTGAGGATGATGCCGGAGCCTTTTCCAAGTTAGGGCATTTTTATAGCGAGATTGTTAAACGAGGTAAAGCCAAAGGAGACAGCATTCTGAAGGAAGGAGTCTTAAGCATTCTACATGGAAGCAGTTGCGTAGTTTTTGACTCATTACTATCCAAGATAATAATAATAATAATTGCGTTTTTCACTATGGGACCAAGGGTGTCAGTGGCAGAACAAGCAGTTCAGGCGCACCGAGGCAAAGAAACGATCGGGGCCCCTTTTTTTCAGAAGACAAGGTTCCGTCCCTGATGGGTGTGTTATAACTCTCAAGTCCCGCTATTCGGTTCGACATGAGTATCCAAAGTTTTGGCAGTTGATAATGTTGTCTAGCTGTCTTCTCTCTAGTCTATTACAGTTAACGCAGATAGCCCCGTTTACGATACCAAACAACAACAGAAAGACACACAGCAGAGGATTGAAAACAGTTGTGGTCTCCAAACCCACACTTCAACCCAATTCAGAGCATTCACTATCTACCTAATTAAGTCTATGATTATGAAAGAAAACCCTTTGACACATAGAGGGACGGACGGGCTTACTGGGACAACGGAGAATTACCCGATGGGCCAGTGTACTTGACGCATTCTTAAAGATTTATTTTAAATTTTAATTGTTTAGCCAGTATGCACCATGTGGTATTGCCTGGGCTGGTCCGTTAATGCAAATCCGCCCATGGACATATAAAAACATTGCATCAAAACTGAGCATATTTCCTGGTACTGTCAACAAGATTAAAAACAAAAAATATTAAGTTCATATAGGCTCATAAGCTTCCAGAAATGACATCTAGAAATCAAGGGTATTTTCATAAGAAAGATGGGAAGAGAAACTGTAATCAGAGAATCCCATATTAAACTATACATACAAGTCAAGACCCTCAGTGCAGTTCCGACATACTTTTGTGTTTTTTGGTCTGCATAAACACTGTATTGGAAACCGGTATCCATGTACAATGGAAAGTTTGTTACGATGCGTGGTTTAACATTAACTAGCTGTCATTTACAGAACCTTGTTACAGTGAAATTTGCTTATAGCACTATTAAGACACCGTGGTTCGAGTATACGACAGTTTTCGTTTTGATATTGACTTAACCAGTTTGAAAGACAGCTACTTTACAGCCGAATCAATACATTCCTTGAAGCTTATTGGCTGAACAGTGGTTTTCAACCATTTCCACTCCATGGACCAGTAAAATATTTGTAATTTTGGACAGTTAGGAGTATATAAACCTATAGTTCTGTTTCCAAATTTAGCTTTTCCTGGCAAGTTTGAATTTAAAGTTATGGGACTAACTTATTTTACAGTGAACTTGTTTGTTTGTTTGGAATTAAACACAAAGCTACACACTGGGCTATCTGTGCTCTGTATCGAAACCTGGTTTCTAGCGTTGTAAGTCCGCAGACATACCGCCGTGCCACTGGGGGGCTACAGTGAACTAAGAAAGAAACACCACTTTCCGAATATTTTTAACACATGTACAAATTTTTCACGTTTTTCTCCACCGAATGTTTCTGAGGACCAACATAAAATTTCCGCAGACCGGCAGTTGGGAACCACTGGGGGTTAAACACATTGTATTACTTACTTTATACACTGTATTCTATGTGTTAATGATACTTGTGACGTAAGTTTTCTGCAAGTGTATAAAATATAAATCAGGGTAGTAGGTTTATGTTGTATTTGTAATTTACAGAATTAACCTGCAGCTACTTTGTCGTTACTTATCTGCTGTTTTTATTTGAACGCTACATATACCGAAGAGTCTTCAGTTCAGGTGTAGTTCTAACAAAACTATTTGAACCCGAGCCATTGGGATATTTTATATGGTGTAATGTTTATTTTACTGGTGGACCGAACGTGGCCTAATTGTTAGCGTGTCAGACTATAGATCCACATTTGGGGCCATAGGTCGTTATAAAAGTGACTGTCATATCCCCCTATTCAGTTGACTAACTGCCTTTTTTCTAGTCTATCATTTCAAAATTAGGAACATTTAACGCGGATAACCCTCATGTAGCTGTACGAATAAAAGTAACAAACCAAAGCATTTCACTAAATGTTCGTTATGTTTTTCCTTATGTGTATATGTATGTTTACCAATAGCAAACTTTCGAAGTTTAAAGCGAATTTAGGAAATTTCTTTGAGAGAGAAAAATGACGGTATGATTAACAATTGCTTTTTATTTGTACTTTCCTGAGGGTAATCAGTGTTTGTGGTTTGGTAACATTGAATTCCTGTCTGTCTGCTGTTGGTTATTCGCTGGGGGTACCCAGCGTTTACTTATGGTTTGACAACAATGAACTTCATTCTCTCTCTCTCACTGTTGTTTGTTATTTCGTAAATATAACCACTTTCTGTTTTGATTTGGTAACAATGAACAATTCTCTTTCTCTCTATCTGGCCCGGCATGGCCAGGTGGTTAGGGCGCTTGACTCGCAATCTGAGGACCGCGGGTTCGAATCCCCGTCCCACCAAACATGCTCGCCCTTTCAGCTGTGGGAGCGTTATAATGTGGCAGTCAATCCAGCTATTCGTTAGAAAAAAAGAGTTGGCGGTGGGTGGTGATGACTAGCTGCCTTTCACTGCTAATATAGGGATGGCTAGCGCAAATAGCCCTCGTGTAGCTTTGCGTGAAATTCTAAACAAACAAACAATTCTCTCTCTCTGTGCTTGTTTTTCCTGACTGTAACCGGTGTTTGTTTGTGGTTTGGGAACAATAAACTCCTCTCCCTCTGGTGTTTGTTCTTTCATGAGGACAATTAGTGTTTGCTTTAATTTAGTAATAATTAACTACTTTCTCTCTCTACCGTTTGTCCCCCGGTGGGACATCGGTAAGTCTACAATGCTTAAATCTGGGTTCGATTCCCCGTGGCGGACACAGCGGATAGCCAGTGTGGCTTTGCTCCAAAACAAACAAACTCTACTATTTATTCTTTACTTAGCACAAATTACTTGTAAATAGTCAATGGTCCCCGGTGGGACAACGGTAAAACTACGGACTTACAACACTAAAATGCGGGGTTTTCTACAACAAACAAAATAGTCTATGACTTTATTTGTTTCATCCTTATCAGTTTCATGAGCAGACTGTCATTGTCAATTTTATGTATTTTAATTTCTATATTTTCCGATTCTGAAAGTCACGATATATTAGGATGATATGAAAGTTGTTATTGGCGAAAAGAGTAGAAATGCTGAGGTCATGTTTTAAGCTATACATAATTTCTTTATTTCATTGTTCAAACCCTTCTAACCAAGATTTAAACCTGAGACCACTCACATTCAAATGAGTATTCTACAGACAAAGACGATTAATCCGTTACTAACACAGACCTGCTAATTTAAATTTCATAAAAGTGGTTTTGGTTTTAATAACAGAATTTCCATAATTCAGCTATGC
>NW_013665716.1:437259-444036 GCF_000517525.1 Limulus polyphemus
TGGATATTATCTTCGGATTCAGCGTACAGCAATGACTATAGAACATGTAAAAATGTTAAGATAATAAAACCATCACGGGCCTGTGTAATCAAATTGTATTATTCTATATTGTTAGATATATGTTTCAAACCAGCTTTTTACCGTAGCAAAACTGGCAAATCTATATCAAATCTATGAAGAAAAAAAAAGTAATATGATGCAAACTATGGTAATACAGGTGTAAAGGCAAGATATAGTATGATGTCACAATAACTGGGATTTCACTTATCATGTTGCACAAGTTGTATTCAATCTCCGTTTTGTGGTGGACAATTCGATTACAGCGCTTATCGGTGTGTTTCATCGTTGTGCCTACTGATAACGTCATAGTTCTTTTATTTCAATACATTTACATGCACCTGCGCCACCGATTCTCTCAGCGGTAAGTCTAGGGGCTTATAAGGCTAAAAGTCAGGTTTCGATACATGCGTTGAACACAGCGGAGATATAGACCATTGTGTAGCTTTGCGTTTAACAACAGATAAGTACTCAAATACATTCACCAGTTTTGTTAGCGAAGCAGACAATTTATTACAGGTATAAATGAATATTCATAATAAACGCACTAACCTACATCAAGTTCGAAGAAAGTTATTTCCCCCAAGTATCGGAGATCTCGAGAAATTAAGGACAAATCAACACACGTATTAACTGACGTCATAGCTAATCAACAAATCCGAGATGAGTCAAATCAGCCAAAGAAAAACGTCACAGGATGTAGACCGGCACTCACGCTTAACCGCGTTTCAGTTGCAGGGTTGCACAATATGCTCTCACTTCAGTAAACGACCCACAATATTATGTATACCTAACATTTCCAGCCTAGCAACGGTACGGAAATTGCGATCAGGAACAGCAGAGAATTCGGTAAGTGAAAAAAAAAACAAAAACGAAAAAGCACGTGGATCCCTCCTAATTCTTAACTAATAATAATAAGCCAATACATATAAGTACGGAGTGCAATGTTGTGCCCTAAAGGTACATCCTGGCAATTCGACGGTCGCGTCATTGTTAAGTGTTTCTTCTTTCAAATCTGGAAAAGGAGCATTATAAATGAACCCAGCATTTTTCGTCCTAAATGTAATGTTTTACGAGACGAGAGTTATTTTATTGAGGGTTATATGCGCTAGCCGTCCCTAATTTTGTAGTGATAGACTAGAAGTAGTAGAATGAACACCACCCACCGCCAGCTCTTGGGCTCTACTCTTGTCAGACCAAATAATGAAATTTTACTGTCACCTTTATACCGCACCCACTGCTTCAATATACTGAGCGCGATTTTTTATATTTTTTTTTTGGCGATAGAGGACGCGAACCATGGATTCTTAGCTCCACATATCGGCACGATAAATGGGTAATGTAAATTGGTTTATAAGATTGTATTTGATGTATAACTTGGTTTACAAACCCGTGTTTGATGTACAAGTTGATTTATAAGACCATGTTTGATATACAAGTTGGTTTGTAAGACTGTGTTTAATGTATAAGTTGATTTATAAGACCGTGTTTGATATACAAGTTGGTTTGTAAGACTGTGTTTAATGTATAAGTTGATTGATAAGACCGTGTTTGATATACAAGTTGGTTTGTAAGACTGTGTTTGATGTATATGTTGGCTTATAACATTAGCTGACGTATAAGGTGGTTAATAAGATTATGTTTGAGAATAAGCTGGTTTTTAAGACCGTGTTTGATATACAAATTGGTTTACAATACTGTGTTTGGTGAATATATTGATTTATAAGACCGTGTTTGATGTACAAGTTGGTTTGTAAGTTGATTTAATCAGCTGATTTATTTTTTCTCTTGGAAGTTTAGTAGATTGTAAAAGTAACATGGTGAAATTCAGTTTCAATTCTACGGTGTAGTTAGCTCCGACTGCAAATGACGATTTCGTGATAACCAAAACTATTACCTTTACAAACAGTCACACATATATTACTAACAGACACTGGGATTGAAGTCAACATTTCGGCCAAACAACCTTCTGAAATAGGTTATTCTTACACATCATAAAGCATATTAATACACCTTGAAGATTTGAACTAGCCTGTCGGTTTGGAAGTTCAATAGCCTTCACTCAAACACTGCAAATCAGAAACACAATTTATTTGTTCTTTTCTACCTTTTAGCGTATAGGTTTTATTCAAAAGCAGTAAACTGTTACTTGTACCTTTTATTATTATTATTATTATCTATATCAATAAAGTTAAACATCAGTATATACAGGATGATCTTGAAGTTATTTAACTTTCTTCTATGTAGCTATACCATTTATTTTGAACATTAAAACACAGTAGCCCTTCATCAGCCAATGTGTCATTCTTATATACACTGTTCTCACGTTCTTGTACCTTAGATAAAACTTTGTATAGTAATCGTAGATAGCAAGCTATTAGATATATATACGTATATAATCATGTCAGTGAACATAAGATCTCTGCGTTAGATATATAAGATAATTCAGTTAGACATAAGCTCTTTGTATTAGATTTATATATATATATATATATATAATTATGTTCAGTAAACACAAGCTTTTTGTGTTTGATATATATATATATAATCATGTTCAGTACACATAAGATCTTTTTGTTAGATGTATTTAATAATTCAGTTAAGCATATGTTATTTGTATTATATATATATATATATATAATCATGTTCAATAAACATAAGATCTTTGTGCTAGACATATATATATAATGATTCAGTAAACATAAGGTCTTTGTAGGAAGAGCAAGTGTGTAATTGGTTCTTTAATGACAAAAACTAGTCAGTTGTGCTTATGCGTCAATAATTTTTACTCTACGTTAGTAGTTATTTATGCTTTAAGCTTTCACCTACCTAAAATGTCCACCAGTGGCTCAGCTATAAACATGAGGATGTTTGAATTTTGGGCTAGATCCCCGCGGCGGAAGCAGCGTATAAAACCCACGATGCATTGTGTTAAAACAAAAAATCGTACGTACGACAGTTTGACAGGGTGTAGAAGTTTGTTGTTTTAATTCTGTTTATCTAATGCTGGACAAGTCTTCCGTGGCCTTATTACCCCCATTGCGGTTTAACTTTTTTTCCAGATACTTGTTTGTTGCTAAAATTGATATTTAAATATATAAAATTAGCTATTATAACGAGATAAGCCTAATTTTCTATGTTAACCATGACACACACACACACATATATATACATAATTCAAAGCAAGTCATAATACAAACATAACGCTGCATAATGAAGATAAATGAAGTCATCACGGCATAATATAAATTGTAGAAAATAGAAAATGTGTCCTGGCCTTTGGAGATGACTGGGGAAGTAGGAACCCGGCATGGCCAGGTGGTTAGGGTGCTCGACTCGCAATCTGAGGGTCGAGGGTTCGAATCCCCGCCCCGCCAAACATGCTCGCATTTTCAGCCGTGGAGGCGTTATAATGTGACGGTCAAGCCCTCGTGTAGCTTTGCGCGAAATTCAAAAACAAACAAACAAGCGGAAGTAGGACTCACATAGCGGGGTCTTAACCTCCGTTCGCTATGTTTCACACGTAAAAGATATAAAAAAGAGAAAATAAGATAAGCGAGCAAGATGCGGGTGCGCAAAGCCACAACGTACTGCATAGTTATCAGCTTCACAGTCTGCAGACAGCTGTAACGAGGAGACTGCTCTCAGAAAACAATAGATGAGAAAGAAAGAAGGTCCTACCATTTGGGAGGAGAGGGGGTAAAAACAACCATCTTCTGAAGTTGAAACTTCAGCCCCAATTATAGCAGTATAAGTTCAGATTAATGGGGTAATATTAATAGCACTGCAGACAAATTATACTAGAATAATATAAAATCCCTACCGAGTTAGTTATCTGAACTAGTATGACATTCATCCTCCATCCCGAAGGTGAAGATTGATAGACGCTGTATCCCCACCGCTATATGTGGCTCTTACTTCCACAGTCACCTCCAAAGGCCAGATCACATTTTATATTTCCCACATTATAGCCAGTGACCTGGTGACTTCATTTATTTAAGTTACGTAATGTTATATTTATATTGCGGCTTGATTTGAATTAAAATAGTTTCTATTTTATCAGGTTTGGTCTTGCTGTTTTTATCGCAGGCCTTGTTTTTGATGTGAATATTAACTTAACTGGTTAAATATTGTTCATGTTTACATTATATATAAATATATAGAGAGAGGGTGTGCAGTGAAGTAAAACTGCCTGTGTATATACATTTTATCAGCAATGCTTTTCAAGTAACTTTAGTCAAATGAATTGAAATGAAATCTTCTGTATCGCGTTTTCTCTTTTTAAGCGGAATTCTGATCTTTCGGTACAGATTCGTGTAAGAAAGACATCAAGTATTGTTTTTTGTTGTTGTTTTTTTGTAGTTAAGCCAAAAGCTACACAATGGGCTATCTGTGCTGTGTCCACCACGGGTATCGAAACCCGGTATTTAGTGTTATAAGTCTTCAGTCTTACCGCTGAGTCACTGGGAGAAAAACACATAAATTAGTACGCTTTATATTACGTGTTTTTTCCGTATTATAATATGCTTCAGAATTATTTGCATCAAGTAACAGCCACATTCATACTTGTGTCACATGGCAGAAAATAACGAGATAAAGATGAGATGGAAGTCCACTTAAACTTTTGTCCTAACAACAAGCCCACACATGCTTGTTAATGATCAACAGAGTACATGTAAGCACAAACGCGATATAATGCATCTAGAGTCTTTTTTTTTTTTTAACAACAGTTTATGTTTCGGTAAGACTAGTGCCGGAAAAGAGATGTTGCTTCCACACGAATCTAACAATGATATAGCACAAGCTTCTCGGAATTTATTTCTCGTACCGGAAATTACGAAAAACGGATTGTTTCGCGGACGTAATGTTCTTCAAAGAATGTGAATTAACTGAGTAATTAATATTATTCCAAAGCCAGGAACAGGAGGCCAAGTTAATTCTTCAGTTGTTCCAACATATGATGAACCGATGAGCCAGTAGTATTTATCTTCAACAATAATAACAAGTAAATACAGCTGCACTGTGATATTATCTAACATTTCGGTAAACGATTTTCATTGATATCTACGAAGTCATCAGTTTAGCCAAAGATCTTTATGTCAACATTTTTACCTAACAACACTGGACTGTCCTCTGCGAAACTAATCGCCTAGTGGTGGTGAATTACAGCATGCATGTATGGAAATACGAGAGAGAAAGCAAAAAATAATACAAATATGTATCAGTTATCCGTAACTTTCACGGGAGGTTTGGCCTAACAGGTCTGGCAAGTATTTCTGGACTTTAAACCTATCGCTTGCATATCGTCTGTTTCTACGGAAGATCTAATGATTGAAAACACAAGGGCATGTTGGGTACATATCATTTAGTATTTATAATCTGATGGTTTAATGACGTCAAATCGACGGAAGTGACTTGTCACGTGCTGCTTGGTTTTATGTAGACGTATTGTACTTACTATTTCGCTCCCCAGTGGCACAGCGGAATGTCTGCGGACTTACAACGCTAGAATCCTGGTTTCGATACCCGTGGTGGGCAGAGCACAGATAGTCCATTGTGTAGCTTTGTGCATAATTACAAACAAACTGACTATTTTCAAGACATTTTGTGTGTTCGAAATTCAATTTCGCGGAAGTATTGATGACGTATGTAGTGTACTTGTATTTACAAAATTGGACAGTAGTGAAATGCACAAAATGTATAAAAGACTTCATTTTAATCCACCAATAATCAGCATAAAAGTATTATTAAAAATATTATTATGCAAATTCAGTCATATAGGAAGCACTGCAATCATTAAAAGCTTTAAGAGAATTTTATCTTAATTTCCGGCTTATGTGAAATGAATATACGCAAGTGACGTTCCTTTACTTTGAATGAACAGTTCTATCAGAAATGAGAATCAAAAGATGCTCAATGAGCCATCGAGAGGCTAGAAAAAGGAAGAGAAGGAAGGTTATCGAGTTTAATTGTAAATTGTGAATTCCTTCGGGAAATCCGCGCAGGTGCAACTGATTGGATCAAATCCTCGTGTACCCCATTAATAACATTGGTTAAGGTCCATATGAGGTCTATTTGCGCCACTGGAAACCCGCTAACAGATATGACTGTTTTCTTGAATAGAAGGACATCTTCACAAATGTATAGGAGATGTCTGATTGCTTATAATGCAAAAAATCTGGTTTTGATACCTGCAGTGGGCACAGTACAAGTAGTCCATTTGTGTAGCTTTGCACTTGACAACAAACAAACAAATTCTTCTTCTTAATCAACACAAAGTTTAGTTTGAAATATCAATCTATTTATTCAGACTAGCATAAAATACTTATGCTCCACTGTGGGGTTCAAAGGTCCCTCGTAATTCACAGAGGCCCCATTGTATCGATTGGGCTTTTTCATTATCCCTAATAACTTTTATAGCTGTCCCAAGAAAAAGTCTGTTCCCTAAAACAAACCATTTATGATAACCGCCTATAGTATCCGAGCACGTGTGCCAAGTTTGATCCAAATGAATGGAGGTATGAACACAGTTTCAAAAATGGCGCTTCTAAAATTCCGAAGGATGCATGAACACGAAATTCGATGCCAGATTAGGATCCTATATCTAGATCTCCAGTATACCTGGGTAACTTTCCAAACGCGTTTTATTTGAGGTTGGGGAATAGTTATCCCAAGGGGGAAGACCGTCCCCCCCCCAAAAAAAAAAAAAACAAAAAAAAA
>NW_013665716.1:444266-446667 GCF_000517525.1 Limulus polyphemus
CCGTCCCCCCCGACAAAAAAAAACGTCAGGGCACCCATACGTGTATCCGGTTTGGTCACGGTAGCCTGTGAATGAGGTATTAAGTGTTTCAAACAGGGTACTCCAGGGATCCAGAGGAAGACCAGGAACAAAAATATGATGCCAGATTGGAGTTCAATGGCTCTAATCACCCACTCCTCGTCCCCATCATGCCTGGGTTACCTTCCTGGTGCGTGTTAGCTCTCTTTATAGGGGAGCTACGCCATATCGATAGGAACACCCACAGGGCCACTCCAATACCACCTGCCAAGTTTAGTCCTGCTAGCTCCAAAATGGTGAGAGAAGATCGGTTTCACAAACAAACAAATATATTCATACACAACGAGAATAAGTGTATAAGATAAAAAAGAGACCTGATCACTCAAGAGATTTCGAAAAGAGACTATGTTTAACAAAAAAATATCTACCTTCATGAAACTCAGGGGTAAAAAAAAGACCTACCTTCTTGAAGCTCAGGGATAAAAATATCTATCTTCTTGAAGCTCAGGGGTTATCTATCAATTTTCAATCCTCTGCGATTTCTTAATATCATTACTTATTTATTCGAGATAGTCTTTAATTATTTTGATATTTTTACAATATAATTTCTGAAAGTTTAAGGTTTTTACTAATTCTCTAATAATGTAATTACAGAATCATTTCACCATTATTGTACAAACATTTTAGTATTGTTATGCGTAATAGATTTTCAGGTTCTTTAGGATTGACGGATTTACACATGCATGCCCACATACCGAGAAATAAAACTTGAAAAAATTATTACTAAAGTAAAATCTATGGATACAATCAAGATAGAACATTCAAAGATCAACAAAAAGTTACTGAAGTTTTTCTTCTTATGGGTATTTCAAACAGGTAATACGTACAATAACGACACAGTGTGTTCTCACTCTTCTTAGGTAAACAACAAAGTTTACCTTAGTCTGCCTCGCTGATACAATATTCAAGCTATTTAAACTAGAAAAATTCCTGGTAGTTCTCTAGTTATTTATGAACCATTTTCAAATGTCACTAACTTATTCAGTCGTTGTTTTTACTCACTGGCTTAATTAAAATTATAACATATAATTATGACACATTCGCACCCCCCCCCCGGACAAAAATCTATTACTCAATCAGATCTTTATGATAAATTTTCACAGATTGTATAAGATGTGCGCAGAACAGTATCGACCAATAAAGCTATACCAAACAATGTCATCATAGAACAATACGACCCATAAGTGGATAACACCGATCTATAAATCACGCTTGGCTGACATAGAGTATTATATCTATATGTATATGGGCCAAGGTTTTGTTGTATGTCTCAATTTATTATTATTATTTGTTGTTGTTATGGTCTTCAGATGATTAACCTCAAGTTATCGTCAATTTTTTCTCCTTTTTTATGCATATTCGAAAGCTAGAAGCGTGGACCGTTGTGCTTTCTATCTTAAGTTTGTTGTCTTTGATTCAAAATATCATTTTTTAAATTTTACTAGGGCCACTAATTAACCTAATTCCGTTATACCGTAGCAGCCGGCTTGAGCTTACACGTTCCATACACATCAAAATATTGTTAAAACATAAATATTTTCTTGGTGTTTTTCATTTTAAACTATTTTTATTTCATATTTTACGAGTATTTAAAAAAGCTCAATAAATGTTTATTTTATATAGATTTTATTTTTTATTTATAGCCTACGTCTACTCATCTATCAGCTCCTTTATCTAATACCTACAATAACTGGCCAAATTTGTGTTCTATTTCAGCGCGTTTTCGATAAACATTTCAATGTTTCTCTAAATTAGTAACTGTTCTTATAAATGACTTTTAAATGTTTATTTTAAAAAATAATAATTTTGTTTCCTCTATTGATATAGTTTCTAAATAGTAAATAATATTGGCGGTTAATTTCATTATTGTTCTTGCTTCATGCGATTAGAATATTCTTTTAATATTCTGTTTTCTATTGTTTTGAATTTTCTTTATTTTCTCATGCCTGATGATAAGCTACGTAAACAGTCAAAACCATAGTAATTGTTCTAAATCAGAAAACTCTTTAAACCTAGGCCTGAAAACGGAAGTGACACAACAGAAGTCACAGTAAAACATTTCTCTAAAGTCTTAATTGAAATACTTATTTTAATTCATTCATTTATATATATTCATTAACTATATATACGCAATAAACAAAAAATTCAAACTCTTTTAACTTAGGCCTGAAAATTAGAGAGGGAGTATATTTTACCAAATCCTACTGGCACTGCAGCATTCGCCGATGGACGGGACGTTGTTAGTTAGAAGACATTATGTCGCCTGTGTAATTATTGTTGCGTCAGCGGAGATCACGTGACTAGTATCACGCCACGTCCTTCT
>NW_013665716.1:447313-449057 GCF_000517525.1 Limulus polyphemus
GAAAGAATAAACCAGTTTTATTTAAGAAAGGACTCGTATCGGTAAAGTTTCTTCAGGAAGAAATTATACGGAAAATTAACTAACGAACGGAGGCGTAACATTATTCTTTCAACTTCAACGAGCTATACGTGTTGACTTGGACCTTTTTTAAGAAAAATAAATAGAACTTCCGAATTTCATCGGGCAAGACTTCTAGTACTATAGTCAGTTTTTTTCTGTTAGTATTAAATATGATTACGAATCACACATAAATATGGGGGTAGCGTGTAGTGACAGTAGTCAAAGAATCTACAAAATTATATCACATAACTGAAGTGCATTCCATAGTTCCTCCAGTAGCACAGCGTTAAGTATGTAGGCTTATAACGCTAGAAACCGGATTTCTACCCCGTGGTAGGCAAAGCACAGATATCCCTTGTGCAGTTTTGTACTTAACACCAAACTAACGAAAAGCATGCTATGATTTTTCAAGACTTCCACAAGCTTAAATCTCTCAGGCATAGACATAATATGGCGATGAAGGAACTATTTGTTCTTTAAATACCTCTATGCAGCATTTAAATGTAACATTATTCATTAGGTTTGACTTCATGAAGCCCAATTAAATATTTCTAGGATGATGCAAAACTTTGACCGTAGTTGTATACTGTTAATTTGTGATATATTATGCTTTCAAATGAAATCGTTTGGCTTTTCGATTGTTGAGCATCCATTCATAGCTGAAAGTATCTCAGCAAATTTCAGTCAGTCATTTTTCGGGGCTCGAAAGAGACAATTACAACTCTATCAAAAGGTTAATTGACTGGATTAATAAACTCATTTGACTTTTATACCATTCACAGCGCTGTTAGATAACATTTAAAAGAAATACTGAATGTAGCAGAGAAACTGTAGCAGGGGAGACGTTGTTAGGTGCTTAAATGATTCGGGCCCATAGGTGCGGGAATTTTCAGTGTTTCAGTATGATATTTATCATAGTTTTCTATTCTGATCTTTCAAGACACCAACTGAAGAGCCTCCCAGTGGCGTAGCGGTATGTTTTCAGACTTACAACGCTAGAATCCAGGTTTCGATTCCCGTGGTGGGCAGAGCACAGATAGCCCATTGTGTAGCTTTGTGCTTAACTTCAAACAAACAAACAAACAAACAAACTAACTGAAGATTCGGGACACTGTGATATAGAATTGGGGTACGGGCCCCGTGAGCCAGCGCCTGGCAACACCTCTGTGCAACAGCAACTTTTAGTGATAAGTATGCTGGGTACCTAAGATGGTTCATGACTTACTTGCACCATAGAAACACTTAATATTTTAGTCAATTTAACTCTTAAATAATTTATTCAAATTATAGTTATATTTAGTTAATAGTTATATGGAATGTATAACCAATTTATCAGACTAAAAGATACGTTACTTTTGTTATTATACCAATTGATACTGTGATTGTTAAACACAGAATAAAAAGATTTTGTTTCTAATATCTGCGTAACACTGCGCAAGGGTGGTATGCGCTACCCATCTCTAATTTTGAACAAAGTAACTAATCCACAGCATCCACCACAGTTCTTGGGCTGCTCTAAACAGCCGCAAAGTTGGGAGTGCAATTTTGCGGCAATGGGACTCGAACCATGGACCCAGGATTCACAATTCAGCATGCTAACGACCAGCCCACGCCTTGTCTGCATAAATATCGACTTAACCCGATACTCTCCGGGGCCATTTTGTCTTATTGGGAGGGCAAAATC
>NW_013665716.1:450057-456440 GCF_000517525.1 Limulus polyphemus
ATTTATTAAAAGTAATAGGCTTTCTGTTTCTTAAACTACCTACATTTATCAAAGCTTTTATGAACTTTTGAACTTATTCGTCCACTAGTTTTATTGTTGAAATGAAATATAGCAAGACTTGCATTGCCTACTAAGAAAGTTAGTAGCCGGTAGTCATCGGGTTAATTAACATGAAGCTGTCTCTGAACATGACAGAGATATTCTCAGTTCCAAACAAACATAGGAGGTGCTGAAGTTGAACTGTAGGCATAGGTGGGATTTTGGTGTGATATAGGTTAAGCAAGTCCCATATCAAAGGCCATGTACTGTCGAGAACTATCATTTACTTGAGCTTTCAATATGCAGAAACCACTTCACCCTCGTTATGGTCAACTAGGTTTATGCTGGGATAAAGTGGGGAAGGATTACATTAACAGAGATTTATAGTCTTATTAATTTGTGATTTTACGAATTTGACACTTGAAACCAGCCTACTTGGAAACTTCTCGGTAAGCCTTTATGTCCAGTCCGCCCCTGTCTTCTAGTTTTTGAGGGTTTATAAATGTGTAATTTTATCCTTGCAATGGATACATCTTAGGTGGTAACTTGATCAGCTTTGCGGCAAAACAAAATGTCCAGTTCGGTTAATGTTAGCTTCGACATTAGCATTTCTCTACATCACTTTAAAATCTGCATGTATGCTTAAATAAAAAGCGAAAAACGAGATTCTCTCTTTTTTAATAATTTTTCTATATTATGCTATATTTATGAAGCTCCAGACTTAACATCCAAAGGACACGCGCATATCAGAAAAATGTTTATCATTTCGAAAATCTCCAATCATAGATTTAGTCTAGTGTAATATCAATGCCAATAATCTCAATCAAGCCCATGTGGCTTAAATGAGACGTGCTATTTGTATGATAATGAAAGTTAGTTGATTAATTATCTTTGGTGCCGCTTCAAAAAGCATAACGTTACTTTGCCATTCTTTATTTAAAACAACCCCCAAAAACACAATATTTATAAGTAGCATAAATATTAAAAGATTCTTACACGTGCTTAGGCCTATCACATGGTCTAATTAGTATTGTTACGACACCGAAAGTCACGTGACGCTAGTAACACGTCATGGAATTCTAGAAGGATCATGTCTGTTTGTGGCAACGCTAGTCTTCTCTACGCGCCCTCTATTTTTTATATATATATATAAGCCGGCAAATGATGTGACAGCATAATAGATAATTGCAGACTGGCAGAGATAGAGACGGACAATTGAGTCAAGCGCGGTAATTAGTAAAGTGCGTGAATCGTTCGTTGTGAATTCTAGCGTGTGTTTAAGTTAAGGTGACTGTGGAAATTAAGTGTATTGCAAAGTTGTATTGAGAAAGAATAAACTAGTTTTATTTAAGAAAGGACTTGTACCGCTGAAGTTTCTCGGGAAGAATTTCTACTGTAAATTAACAAACGAACAGAGACGTAACAGTATTTAGGCCTATCATAAATGTAAAAATAAGATAAAGTATTTATCTAACAAATTTAGTTTCTGAAATATTATTGTTTTATTTTAACCATTTTCTGCTTACCAGAAATATTTTCATATTTTAATTTCATTTAAATACTTGAAAGTAAATGTTTTATATTTCAGGTCTAATAAAGTTTTGGTTTCTATTTTGTGGTGAAATGGATGATTCCACTGTTGCTGACACAAATATTGATGAAGGATCGATCATTATTTATCTGTAAGTAATTATTTGGATAACCAACATATAAACTACCATTTTCAAAGTTTTATATTTATAGGTTCTTTATTTCTAATTATTCTGATAAGCTGAAACCGGAAGACTGAAACCTAATCTCTCCTAAATCTAGCATCTTATTAAAGAGCTAAATCAATAAACTAATTTAGTATCAACTATCCCATCAAATATGAAGTCGGTTTATTAAAAAAAGATTTGATCAAAATGTTCGTACAATCAATTCATGTCTAGCAGCTAATTTCATTTCTACTACAAGAACCACATATTCTTTTTAATTTTGAGCATTTTAAAAATAATAAGTTGTTTGTATTTACAGAATAATATATTTATAACTGATATGTTTTCATATATGTATATTTCTTAAAATTTTCCTAGATGTACACCTTTCTGTCCTTTCATCTTAATATGAATTAGAAGCTGTTTAGGTTTTCAGTTAGATTCAGCACCCAGGTTGTGTACATGTTTCGCCATGACGAAAGACTGGAGACTGCAGTACTAATTGAGCATGGTATGAGATTTAGTACCCAATAAGAGCAAGCATGTTTCATATTCCAAACTATAGAAATTATGAAACATCTCTCTTTAAAAACTCGTTGCTTTATTTATCAGTACTCGCTACTTCTTCGGAACTTCTTTTGCGCACGTGGTTTTAGTGTGGAACGTCTTATAGTATAAAATATGTATACTTGAATGTGTACATTTTATAAGGAACAACACCCACGTCTTTTTGAGTTACAGGATGTGATTTGTAGTTTAATGTAAATGTTGTGTTTTGATGACCGACTGTTTCTCTTCTACAGAGGAGTTTTTGGAGTGATATTGCTTCTCTTGTGTCTCATTTGTTACTGCTGTCAAAAAAAGCTTCAAGATGACGGTGATTTACAGACCTTAAACGGTGATACACCATATATAACAAATGAGGGAGGAAATAATCACGTATGTAGAGACACTTATATGAAAAAAAATAAAATTTCTAAGTTAAAAACTCATGATATATAACAAAAACAACTTAATTTTTTCTTGTATGATTTTGACAAATAACTTGTATGTACACATAGAATACTCAGTGTCCTTCTCACTGAAAAATTATTTCTACAACATCTCAAGGATAAAGAACCATTAAATTATGTTCTACGTGATTTCTCATAGTGTCTCTATTTCTGACAGAGTTTTATTTTTGTAATTTCAATTCAAGGATAAGAAATCTAAATAATGATATATTGTATAAATTGTTCAACCTTTTAAGTATTGACTAAATTATTTTGAAAAACAAAACATGGAACTAATATTTATTGCACGTTTTTTTTTTCATATAGTTTGTAACCATAGATCGCGAGGTAAATGAAACTACAACACCGTCTCCACCTCCAACTTACGATGCTGTTATTGAGAAAGAAATACCATTTCGGTTTGGTAACCAGAGTCCACCATCATATGACGTAGCGCTGTCACACCAGAACCGCCTAGATGACAGTCTAGGACTAGAGGACTCTTCAGTTTCCATACGACCGGTGTATCAAAGACTATTAACAACATGACCTTTGATACATTTTCTACAATCTTGATGTACCTGTAGAGGAGGATGCTCAAGTGTTAAGTAATATGTGTTTTTGTAAAGTGATATTACTCAGATATGAAATGTGGTCGGATATCGTCTGCATATAATGTTGAGCTCAACACAATTACTTTGTGTTCGAAGCAGCTTCGTATGACATTCCGTTTTATTCAAGCATATTTGGAACGACACATTCCTCAGAATTTGCATTTGATTGAAGTACTCTTGTACTTGATGGAATGTGGAGAAGACTGAGCTTAAGTATGTCTTAGTTCTTCAAGGAGCCAGGGATTAAGATAATATTTGTTTTATCTATCTCCCGAGCACCCCTTTGCTGATCACGCGGCCTGTACATACACATACATGTATTTAGTGAGTATGGCATGCACATGTTGCTTAATCACATCCACAATTTTAAATTAACTGATTGGTCAAAAGTTACATGTCAATAAAGAGCAGTAAACAAGGCCCAAATTACTTTTTGCTTACAGACCCTGTGACGTGCTATGTACATCTCTGTTCCCAGGTCTAATCTATAAGCTGACACTAGGCTAGACCTTATCCTTAAACTTTCATTGGTTAGAACCAAATCTGCCAGTAATGACCCTATTTGTCTCAGGTTCCAATTCTGTGACAGAGGCAAGCAGATTATCACCATAGGTTTTAAGTCTGCAGGGTTTTAAAGATTAATTATTAGTAAAGAAAGTTATAGGTTTGGTCCTTAAGTTGGACTGATTTCAGGTTTGTGACTGTTCGCTTTGTGTAGTTCTAAAGGTATTGAATCGTATTTATACTTATTATTTGTTGTTATTTTAATTTGACTGGTTGAGCATTGTTTCCCTTACGCTCTGTTCCTGGACTATCTGTACTTGTTGTTTTAATTTGACTGTTTGAATCTTGTTTCCCTTACGCTCTGTTCCTGGACTATCTGTACTTGTTGTTTTAATTTGACTGTTTGAATCTTGTTTCCCATACGTTGTGTTCCTGGACTATCTGTACTTGTTGTTTTAATTTGACTGTTTGAATCTTGTTTCCCTTAAGTTCTGTTTCTGGTCTATCTGTTCTTGTTGTTTTAATTTGTATGTTTGAATATTGTTTCCCATACGTTGTATTTCTGGACTATCTGAATTTGTTGTTTTAATTTGACTGTTTGAATCTTGTTTCCCTTACGTTCTGTTCCTGGACTATCTGTACTTGTTGTTTTAATTTGACTGTTTGAATTTTGTTTCCCTTAAGTTCTGTTTCTGCACTATCTGTTCTTGTTGTTTTAATTTGACTGTTTGAATCTTGTTTCCCTTACGTTCTGTTCCTGGACTATCTGTACTTGTTGTTTTAATTTGACTGTTTGAATCTTGTTTCCCATACGTTCTGTTTCTGCACTATCTGTACCGCTCTTTAATACTTAAACCCTCTAGTACAAAGTTTGAAAAGTTATTGGAAATATAATTTTGCTAAATTTCGTGACCAGTTTCTTCATGCCAGCATACAGTTAATCGAGCCAGAATATAATGATGTTCTGTAATACAGATCACGTTTCATTTTGTCATCTTAAAAACAGTATTTACCTCTTCTATGTTTTAATAGTAAACACTTATACTCAATATAATTAAAGTGTAAGATGGAGGAATAACTGAGGTCTAAGTTATTGATGTTTATTAAGTTAGTGTTAACACTTGTTTTTGGATACAAAACGTGAAAGAAATCGTGTTGTATATATATAGCTCTCTGATATGAACGAAGTAGTGTTTTGTTCAATGTTCAGCGCCTTACATAATAGTTTTTGATCTAATCTACACACAATATCAGTATACCTTTAACAATTGAATTATGAAAAATGTGTTTTTATACTTTTTGCATCTAAGAAACTCCTCTACTATCCCCTCCCCCACCTACCATCATCTCCTGAAAATACATAATAAACTAAAAGGAGTGCCATTAATAACAGAGGCGTCGCTAGACACTGGAACACGGGGTTCGTGCCCCGAATCTGCAGTTGGTGTCTTGAAAATTCAGAATAAAAAAACATGATCTATATCTACTGAAACCCCGAAAATTCCCGCGTATATGGGCCCGAGTCCTGAATCTTTTAAGCACCTGTTTATGATTAATAATGAATAATAACTTATGGCTTCAATAAAGTTTTTAAAATTGTGTAAATATCAAACGTTGATCTTAATTATTTATTAAATTTTAACTTACATTACTCTAACCATTTTAATGCTTATTTGTAGCTACTTTTCTGTAATGCTCATAAGAACAAATTCTAACTCATATCATGCAGCCTTGGCTTAACTAAAACATATGACGAAAAACTTTTTAATTGATGTTTATAAATTGATGTTCTGAACATCAGTTTGTATATGTAAAACAAATAAACTAAATTAAGCTCGAACAAAGTGTTGGAAACATACTAAATGTTGTATGATAGTATTATATGAATAAAATAATTTTATGTACTTATGAAGATTTTCCGAGTTTTCCTTATATTTTATATAGCAAAGCCACATCGGGCTATCTGCTGTGTCCACCAAGAGGAACCGAACTCCTGATTTTAGCGTTGTAAATCCGTGTACTTACCTCTGTCTTATCAGGAGCCCCAGTGGCACAGTGGCATGTCTGCGGATTTACAACGCTAGAAACCGGATTTCGATACTCGTGTTGGACAGAGAACAGATAGCTCATTGTTAAAGAGAAATGTTTTTGAGTGATTATCTTGTTTGTAGATCATTTATTTCTAATCGGCCTAGTATTATTGATTTGTATTACTTTCATCTCTCTGTTGAAATTAGAGGTTTACATCACCGTTGTTACGTATTAGAATTTCAAATAGCCTGAAAGTGAGTTGACTGATAAATTGAAATTTAGTAGTTAAAGTGTACTTTGGATTAAGTATTTAAATATATGCGATATATAGTCAGTTTATGATATTCGCCAACAAGATTGATACACACCATCTTCGTTTTTAATAGAAATACGTTTTAATATATACACAACTATGTCTTAATATATACACAACTATACAATTCACAATAACAGTTATTACAAATCGTTATTACAAACAATGATTTATAAACAAAAGTTTCACAAAC
>NW_013665716.1:457455-470656 GCF_000517525.1 Limulus polyphemus
TTTTAAAAATAATATATTAGAGTTGTTTCGTCCAAAACTGCCCGATACCAAATGTAACAGAAACATTAATGAAAACAGACATGTGTTTTTGAAATGGTTAAATTGCTGTAACTAACAGAGCTTCGTATGACATTCCGTTTTTTAATTTGATTAGCACCTTTTCATTTCTATTCTTCTCACCAGGTAGAAGCACCATTGTTCAACAGAAAGGCTATATTTTATAGTGAGCTTATTCGACAATGTATCTATTTTCAACCATATCAATAACCTTTCATATTATGCTCTATCGTTAGCTGGAGATGTATCTTACACTATAATATTGTTTTATTTCTTTCTTTTATTGTCTACTAGATGGCGCTCCAAACATTTACTGCACTTGAGACCAATTTCTTTTTAAACCACTCATCAACCGGTTTGTTTATTTGTTGAATTTCACGCAAACCTACTCGAGGGCTAAATGCTACCCATCCCTAAATTAGAAACGATTGGTTAGAAGGACGGTAGCTAATCAACACCACCCACCGTCAATTGTTAGCTACTCTAATCGAATTGTGGGTTTGACCGTAACGTTCTAACGCCCTCACAGATGAAAGGGCGAGCATATTCAGTGGTGAGAGTTGAACGTACAACCTGAAGATTGGGAGTCGAGCGCCCTAACCATAGGGTCATACCCCTCATCAAATGGATTTAAAATATTTTGTAAGTACACTTGTACCCATCAATAGATCCTGCCCTAATCAAGAAATGTGGACTCTGTACAAATATCACTACCATCTCGAAACATATATTTACACCGTCACTTAGTTGAACTCAAGTTGGAAATATTATTCATATAGACAATGGCTGCTGTTTTGAATATTATTAATTTTTCATAAATAACATATGATCTATTTTATTACACATAAAATTAAAAACATTTTCCTAGAACATTGGCGACACCAAGGGGGGGGGGTGCTAGGGGTGGCGTGTGTCACCCCTGAAATTTGTCTGCCTCCCCTAAAAATTTCCCTGTAAGGTTTAATAAAAGCTACATCTCCTAGAAACAATGTCTTTAATCACTAGGCGACGTTAAACAAAGAAAACTTCCCCACACACATGAAAAAACAATTATCCAATCACTGACTAACCCTATTGTGCTTGCACCCAATCACAGTAAGAATTATTAAGATTTCGAAGTTACTTACTCACTCAGGTTTAGTCATGAGCACCCGAATCCAGCGAGAAAATTAAACTGGAACTATGGGACGCGACAACTGTTATAATATTAAACGAAATTGTTTTTATATCTTATTAATATATTTACTTATTTTGTATATTTGGGTTATGAGCTACTTTATGGATATATATTTGAATTTTAAAATGTTCACCGATTTTAAGAATTTCATGTTAATTTAATTAAGTAATTAATTTGTAGGGTAAGTGTGATACTTTAATGACAAAATGCGCTGAACCGATAAAGAATTTTGTAAAATAAACAAGCGTGTTGTAATATTAATGTAAACATTCTACAACAACAATGTTCATTCTTTCTTAGCTAGTGCTTGTAATTTATCACCATACGCTTCCTTCCACTTATCCTTAGAAAAAAGCCTTCGCCTTATCTCCAAGCTAATGTGACTGCCACCCCTTCGTCTCTTCACTTATGATAATTTATAGTTTTTAATTTGACATTTTTAAATGTTTGACAAATTATTATCTATATATATATGCCCCTCAGTGGCACAGCGGCATGTCTGCGGACTTACAACGCTAGAATCCGGGTTTCGATACCCGTGATGGGCAGAGCACAGATAGCCCATTGTGTAGCTTTGTGCTTAATTAAACAAACTATCTCTTTATCTCTCTCTCTCTCTATATATATATATATATAAAGTTGCTCAGAAATAGGATCAAAGCTGTTGCCATCTCTTGGTTGATCTGCAAACTAATTACAGAACTAATCAAATTGTCATGAAAGTTCAACAACGAAATATCAGTTAAAGTTTCAGCAATTTATGTACCTTTGAAAGAAATAATTTTAAAACTAAATAAGGATCATAATACCTTTAATATACAATAATATATTCTTAGAACTACGGAAAATGTCACACATTTTAACAATAAACTCTTTTGAATTTCATTTATTAGTTTTAAATATTCAGGCGTAAGATAACTGAGACTACAAGGTTTCAAACAGCATTTTTCTTTTAAATAGACTCCTAAACATTGTCAACCTTTCTTAATGTTTTAAGTATAACATAATTAAATATTTGGAAAGTATGTAAAAATTTCCACTTCATGATCTAGTAAGAGGTTTTTTTTCAGGTTTATATTTTATGTTTTTAAAAGGAGAAGATCTAAATATTGTAATTATGTTCTGACCATTATTTCATCATAACTATTTCATTAATCGTGTGTAAAACTGATTATTATCACAGGAAAATAAAAATACTGAGACTGTGTGAAGTCACAAACTATGCACTTTCAATGTATTCGACTGCAGTTCTTGTGCAAAGATTTAATAAAATCAGTTGACGACTACAACTTTTTAAAATGCACAATAATTAACGTATAAAGATAAAACCAATAAACAATAACTATATATATATATATATTTCAATAAAACATGCTCCACCATCTTCAGGGGACAAGAAAGCTTTGTTTGTTTGTTTTGAATTTTGCGCAAAGTTACACGAAGGCTATCTGCGCTAACCGTCCCTAATTTAGCACTGAAAGACTAGACTCACTTGAGGGAAGGCAGCTAGTCATCACCACCAACCGCTAACTCTTGGGCTACTCTTTTACCAACGAATCGTGGGATTGACCGTATTTATATAACGTCCCCACGGCTGAAAGGACGAGCATGTTTGGTGGGACAGGGATTCCAACCCGCGACCCACAAATTACGAGTCGTGCTCCCTAACCACTTGGTCATGCCAGGCCAACAAAAAAGAAAGAAAATGACAGAAAATGTCTTTTATATACCCAAGTAAATGTACATACACAGTTTGCATATTGTACACTGGCACCATTTACAAAACTGTTTTCCAGAACTTTACTTCCATGGCACCAGGACCTAAATCGCTATTCAAAATCATTTTGTTTTAACAATATTTAATGATTCTTTTATATTTAATTAATTTTTCGAGTTTACTTCTTTAAGCATTTGTACATTGTCCCAGTCAACATGGGCGTCCGCGGGATATATTACCGGGGTGGGTGGGGGGGATGACAAAATTATATCAAAGCTATAACTAGGAAAACGTATTTTTTTCTTTTATGTTATCCTTTAAAGTTTGGATAGATAATCCATAGTAGCAAGTGGCCCCTTACGGACGCACATACCAATCATTAATATGTGAAGAGTTCGCCACATTTTCCGCCAAGGCCAAATCACGAGTTTTAAATTTATCAACAGCATTTTCATGTTCTTTAACTCTAAATTTCAACTTTTTTGACCAAATGTAACTTAAACCACAACTACAAGAAACTTTGTATATTCCACATCCAGCCCGGCATGGCCAGGTGGTTAAGGCACTCGACTCGCAATCTGCGGGTTCGAATCCCCCATCACACCAAACATGCTCGCCCTTTCAGCCGTGGGGGCGTTATAATGTGACGGTCAATCCCACTATTCGTTGGTAAAAGAGTAGCCCAAGAGTTGGCGGTGGGTGGTGATGACTAGCTACCTTCCCTTTAGTCTTACACTGCTAAATTAGGGACGGCTAGCGCAGATAGCCCTCGTGTAGCTTTGCGCGAAATTCAAAAACAAACAATTCCACATCCATCCTTTACTTCAATTTCATATTTAACATCATTAATGATATAAATTAATTTTAATTAAGAAGTTAAGGTTATTTGACAACTCGTATTTTTCATGAACACATTGCCTATTTTTGTTAAAATATATCCTTTCCTTGTTTTATTTACTTATTGTCTGTAATTTGGTAAACTCAGAAATTTGTAATTTATTTAAAAATTTTCATAGATCCTGTCTGTAATATTAGGTTCATAACCACTATCAATTTCTATATATTTTAAATAATTTAGTTCTAACATTAGATCTTCATTACATGAAGAGACATTAACGTCCCTATGAGCAAAAAATGAATCTGAGAACATTTGCTACGATAATGGGTGACACGCTCTTGCAATGTGGCAGCATAGCAACTGAGAACGTCCTTCTGTTAACCGAAGTTGACAGAAAGCTACCAGAGAGAGCTTTTTACAGAAACATCCACAAAATTCAAACAGCCCTCTTCTTCAACTTCTAAAGTGAATTGTATAGTAGGGCTGATCGTACTAAGATGTTTCTGGAAATTAGTTAACGTGTCATATATATAATTGAAATAATCTGTTTTTCTTGTCTCCTGAAGATGTTGGATAATGTTCCATCGAAACATGTAGATTTTTTTGTTTGCTTTCAACTTTATAAAATCAATTATTGTAAATTTTAAAACTTTAGAGTCGTCAAATAATTGTATTAAACTATACATTTTATTTAAAATACGCTAGTTTAAAAAAAGAACACCGGTAATTAAAAACTGTTTATCTGTATTTCGCATAAATAATATTGTAATCTAGGCCTATACGAAGTTACTCCTGTACTTGATAGATGTCCGCATACAAAGTGTATGTTTCATCTTCTGAAGTATGCGAGTTCAATGTTGTTGTTTTTTTCTGTAATATTACGAAAGACATTTAAAGTAATTACCGTTTAAAATCCGAATGCCGGCGAAATATTAGAAAACCAATAGGCCTAAAAAGTATTATATAAACAAGTTAACTGCAATTTTATTCCTCGTTCCTCTTAGTTTGTCCATTTCGGATTCAAAACCATAGGCGTGTAAAAAATAAAGCATTTTAGATCTTTTCCCAGAGGTATTGCTCAAGAGACATTTATCACAAATCATTCTGCCTCTCTATTTCTTCTTTTTTAGTAGAGGGGATGGACGATTGAACTATTTTCGAAGAGATTTATATATAAGTAATGTATTCAAACTTTAAACCACTATGCCGAAGTCTTAACCCTGTTTAATACACAACTCCAGAAAAAAAAAGGGGTGAAAACTAATAACATGGCCTTAGGGATTAAATTTGTTAGAAATGAGTTGCTGTTGCGAAACATTAATTACTAGCTGAAGTACCCGTCCGTTGGATGGGTGAAATGAAAACTCGTTTGTAAAAACGGATAGGAGATTGTGCTTCTATTTCTTTTCTTAACATAATAAACATTAGTAGTGAAATAACAAGTCATAAAGGTAACAACACTGAAAACAAAGAGATTGTTTTCAGGAATTCTGTCAATATGAAATGCGATCGGTGGTCAAATCACCCCCTCATGACCTTCTTCATGTCATCCTGTGTCAACTGTCAAGTTTGGTGCCGATTGATCAAGAAATGTAGAAACGTATAAGGAACAGATACACACACATACTGACGTTAATTTATATAGATATCTTAAGGTTATATAATTATTAGAAATCGTAGGCGATTGTCAACGAAACCTCTGTGAAACAATCATACTGTGTCAGAATTTTCTTTCCACAATCCATAGCGCAGCATTCAATCAAAATAGATAATTTCAAACCATCGTAACCCTAGTTTAAGGCCTACCTCTTATGCAACTAGCCAAGAATCATCCTCTAGTGGCAGCTTTTCTTTTAGAAAATAAATTGTGATCCCTATTGACAATCCCGAAAAGCAGCTTTGTTTTTAATTAACATATTTTAGTCGAATTGTTGTGTCGCAAACTGATAAACATTTTTAATAGACAGATTTACAAGCAATAATTCTTTTTTTTCTCTATCAGTGATAAATTCCATAGTTTGAACTCTTCAGATTTGTATTCTGATACTTATGTGTTTCATGTGAATGTTGTTGTTTTTTAAGCAATGAAATTAATAGAATAAATCATCCAAATCGACCAACGACAAATAGTTGAGAGATAGAAAAAGAAAAGCCATTAGCTGTATTCCTCGTCTCTAATTCTAGCAGACGTGAAACAGCCTTATGTTTTTAGTGTTACGTAAGTTTGAACGATATCTATTCTTGTAAAAGTTGATGCGAATCAATATACAAATTAAGATAAGAATAAAATGGCCGGTTCGATTCCAGCTCTTCTCCCTTGGGGGAGGGGGGCTAGTGGAGCTTTTGTTGACTCTTCTTTAAAAAAATTAAACCGCTAGAGAGAATAACTTGGGTGGGCCGGAGTGAAATTTGGGGGTGCACTGCCAACCACAGCATCTCCTAGCGCCGGATTTGGAGAACACAAGCGCAAAACAGCTCTGTAGAATGACTACTTAAGTGATACCGCTCGGAGGATATTCATTAATTTGTCACGATAACTCTAATATTGTGATTTTGTTTGTGTGACATAATGATGATGGTCTATTAAATACAATAGACTATTGTTATAATTGATAATCGTCTAATATTCAAACCTTCTTTCTGTACTTTTAAAAAGGGATTCCATAGGAATGAAATTAATTACTTATGATTCAATGACACTGTTGATTATATCGTCCCAAATAACACACGAGTCACACAAAGAATGTAAAGTCAAGTGCTTGTAATATGACAATTAACCCTTCTAACTACTGATGAAATCCCTTATATATTTTATATATATAATGAGTTTTTTGGAGGTAAGTGAACAATACGTGGATTCTTCTAGTAAACGGTATCAAAACAAATCGGTAATATGAGGGTTAATACTTCTATTGATTTCTGAAGTATTCATTCTTATGTCTTGTATTGTTCGTTTTTTTTTCATAAAGTTTTATAGCTTCACATGTTATGAATTGATTATTGGCTCAATTTTTTATATAAATTTAAGACTTCACGTGTTATGAACTTGGTTATTGGCCGTCTTTTTTATATAGGTTTAAGGCTCCACATGTTACGGACGGCTACAGTCTGTGTTTTATGAAGGTTTAAGGTTCCCACGTGTTATGAACTTCGTTATTAGTTGTATTTTTATATATAGGTTTAATATTACCACGTATTATGAATTTAGTTATTAGCTGTGTTTTTATATAGGTTCAAGGTTTCCCACGTTTCATGGACTTCGTTATTAGCTGTGTTTTTATATAGGTTCAAGGTTTCCCACGTGTCATGGACTTCGTTATTAGCTGTCTTTTTATATAGGTTATGGACAACCAGTGATTGTGTTTTATAAAGGTTTAATTGTTCACGTGCAATGAACTCTGTCATTGTATATAGTTTTAAGTCTCTAAATGTTATTGGCAGTTACTGATTGTGCATTATTTATAAAGTTTTAAGGTTCCACATGTAATTACTGAGTGTATTTTGTATACAGTCTTAAAACTTCATATGTTATGCGTTTGGTTATTGACTGTCTTTGGGTTCATGTGTAATGTACCATACTACTAGTTGTCCTGTTTTATTATGGTAGCTTCATGTTTTATGCAGGCCGCTAGTGATAAAAAATAAGTTAAATGTGTTGAAAATGTATGCTTATTTATAAAAACAAAAACGTTTTTAACTCCGAATTAACTCTGAATTGAATAACGAAAGACTGAAAATATACAATATAAAATGATTTGTTTTTTCAAATTCCAAGAAAATCAGTTGATGGAACTTGAAGTATCTTGAATGTGTCACCCCCACCCCCCCCCCACCACACACACACTCCAAACTTGTAGGAGGGGAGGGTTATTTCTAAATCGTGTTTGTTTAGTTACTAAAACAGTTTCAAGCCAGACTGGTTAGACCTCTATATTTTTCCAAAATACGTTCGCCAGTCAAAGCAACACAGTCAGATAAGTAGTAATTATTTGTAAGTAGTTTAAACAAAACCAGGCAAGTTCACTTAATCTTAATGTGTCCATTCTATGCAGCTGCTGAAATGTTTCAAATCACTTGTTCTTTCTTCATTCTTTGCCGTAATTACGGGAATTTCCCTTGAATACAATCACTCCACAGTTTTTATAGAATTAAATTGCACTGCTGTGACATCTAGTAAACAAGTGCTTCATTCGACAAAGTACATTTAATACCAGCGGTGTTTCATTGAAATGCAACGGTTGGGCGTCTATTTAACAACTGTCTTAAATTACTTAAGAAAATGTGTAAACAAAATTGTTAAAGGCAACATGTACTCTTTACTATTGATAATACAACAGTAGCCATGGCTGACAAATGCAATGTTTAAACAGATAGTTTAATCGTTTCAGTCTATACTTATTGATAGTAGCATAAAAGGTTTAAAAAGAAAAAGCACAGGCAGAAAATCTCATATCCTGCATGATATAATCTCTCTCTATATATATATATATATGCGCGAATGTTTTTTTTTCTCTCTCTCTCCGTGGATCTGTTCCTTATGCACGGCCACATCTTTAAAGCTACAAACTCCAAACTCGGGGTACAGATACAACTTTGTGCGGGAAGGAATATAGGAAAGTTGTCGTGGCCTCGGAGGCCGTTTTGAGGCTAAAGTGACCAATATAGCAATTTTTGGCAAACAGGACGACCGATTGGTCTCAAATTGAAAAGGCCGGGTTTTTTTTTTTTTGGTTAATGTGTGATCAAGAGAGCTATTATTTACGTTTCTTCTCTGTGTGAGGACTTCTCCTAATCATTCTATCCATGATCAATTATGTATTAAAACGATTTAAAAACTTAACTTTCTCTCAAACATTCGCGCACACTCCCTCAACTCTATACAGCTTGCCTCAACCATATATTTTGCTTTGCTTACGTGTATTCGCAAGAATCAGCTATAGATGACTTTACAAAAACGTTTGGTATCGGAAAATTTTCATTTACGTTGTTTTGCAACAAGAAGAGAATAAATCAACTCTTCCTTAAATGGAACCATAATAAAGTCAGGATACCCTGTAAATGACATTTGACCACACAGTAGAAATCAGGACACCAAGATATAGGTAATTTTGCTTTGGAGACTTCAAATGTCAAGCAAAGCAGATGTAAGAAGCAGGAGTATTGTACCCGGTTTTGCTTTGACTAAAATAGCTTTAGCAAATTTTTATTTTATTTTTTGAACATTTTTATTGATTTTAATCAAAATATTTAGTTAGGTAAAGAAATCATTTAGATTTTTTTTGAAAAAAAAATCATGATTAATATAGTTGATTTAATCAATACATTTCAGGATAGTTAAACCCATTTTCATCCGAGCTATGCCGGGTACTCTGCTAGTCATCAATACATCTAGGTATGTAAGAAGAAAATCTGGTATCCTGCTCGGGGCAACCATTAGCAGGTTACCGTATAATCGTATACACATCTAGGTATATAGACGGAAAATGTGGCATCCTGCACGGGTAACTATTAACATGTTACAGTATAACCTTGCGGGCATGTAGGTACAATAATTAGTTGACAATCTAAATAAATCAAGTGTTACAATGTTTAACCAATGCAAAAGGCCTGATCGATAACCCATATATTAATGCCGATGGACCTAATATTAGTTGCTCGAACTACAAACAAAATCGTTTTCCAATGGTTGACTAGTTTAACAAAATAAGAAAAAATACGTTGCTGTATTTAAATCTCTCTTCTTTTCTTTTTTTTTCAAGTGTATTGGTTTGAGTCGAAACTGCTAAAATAAGGGGAATTCAACTTTGTTTTTATTGGGTTTAACAAATTTATTTCACCCAACTTACCGAAGACAGTGCTTGACAGAATTCTTCTTGATCGAGTGCTATGCTTTTAATGAATATCACTTTCTTATTTAAAATGTAGTGTAAAAAAATTCAGAGTACCAGTTTAGTTTTATAAGAATCGAAGTTAGGCTTAACCGATTTGAGTAATGCGGGTGTTAAAAGCTTTGGGGATTGTTAAATTTTTCATAAATTTTTAAATAAAACCTTAATAAAAGAAAGCCAATAATCCTTAGCCTACTCTTATCTCAAACTTCTATTGGTAATAAGTTCTTTTCAGGAAATTAATGGTTAATTTTACAAGTTTAATTAATTTGGTATTTGTGCATAATTTTGTTTGTTTGTTGTTAAGTTAAAAGAGACACAATGAGCTGTCTGTGCTGAAATTAAATATATTTTATTTAGCTTCAAACGTGTAAATATTTACAAAGAACTTGAAAACAAATACTTCTGAACTTACACGTAAACGTCCCTCTTAAAGTGTAAAAATAACAGTTTGTTGTTATGGAACATAGTTTGAGCAATCAAACATTCTTGAAGTTTTAAGTATTGTATTGTTGGTTTTATCAATAGGTTGTGTTACTAGACAACATTGTATACAATATGTATTTCAATTTGATCATTGAGGTTGTGTCACTAGACAATGTTGTGTACAATATGTATTTCAACCCAAGTTTTTACGTATTTTCCCGAATATAATACGCACTTCTTTTATCCAAATACCTCCCAAAAACTTGACTGCGCATTATATTCGCGCACGTTCAATTTTGTTAGGTATCTTACTAGAAGCTACCATCAAAATTCACTGAAAGAATCATTAAAGGTTCCAAAAAATGTTACATATCCAATGCAATGGATGGGACAGATGATGATATGCTGTGGGAATCAGAAGAGGATGAAGCAAAAGGTTCAGGGAAACAAATCCGATGGTAGCGACAGTTGTAGTGATGACGAAGATTTATGTGAAGATGAAAGATTTGCTTGGTGTGTTACCACGTATAAATGTTTCATGTGTTTACCACGTATAAATGTTTGATTAAATTTATTAAAATTGACATGTAAAAAAAATTAATTGACAGATTTCCAAAAATGTTTAATACATCGACAGTTGTTCACTGTATTCAGAAATTGTTCAATATAATATGTACAACTGATGTGTAAAAACAAAAATCTTCAATTTAACCTTTCAAAACTGGGTGCGCATTATATTCGGGCAAATACGGTAAGTACTGTCTTCGTTTGATTATTGAAGTTATTTTTCTAACAATATTAAAAACTTGTTTTAACCAAAGTTTGGAGTATTCTCTTGTTCGTTTGACTATTGAGGTTATGTTACTAGACAATGTTGTATACAATGTATGTTTCAACCCAAGTTTACAATACTTTCTTGCTGGTTTGATTATTGAAGTTATTTTTCTAACAATATTAAAAACTTGTTTTAACCAAAGTTTGGAGTATTCTCTTGTTCGTTTGACTATTGAGGTTATGTTACTAGACAATGTTGTATACAATGTATGTTTCAACCCAAGTTTACAATACTTTCTTGCTGGTTTGATTATTGAAGTTACATAGTTAAACAACATCATACAAAAACTAAAGTTTTTCAAAAGAACCAACAACATTGAACAGACACTTATCACAATATCAAAATTAACTGCTATCCATTTAAACATTCTTAGAACTAACCTTTAAAAAAAATAAAAGATTTTTGAAAGTTTTGTCAAACTAATATCTATAGAACACAAACATGTATAAACGTATTTGTGTGTGTGTGATAGTGGTGATGATGGGGTGTAAGCTTCACAAATAGAAAAAAAAAATCAAATTTGTTACGTATGCGACTTATTATACAAAGAATTAACCAGGAGAAAAAATAAAAGCATGCTTAATGTAAATGTAAAACCAGAATATCTCAACGTAAACATAGAGACCACAAACTCCACCTAAAACAACAATAAATACTTTTCACATCCCACGTTCTCAAAGTATATGACAAATGAGATTCTTTTTTTTTTACTGATTCTATGATTACATTAACTCGTGAATTATTGGACTCTTATGGACCTAGTCCTCTTATATTTTCATAGTATGTTAATTTTTATCTCAAGTAACATATTGAAACATATTCGCTCATTAGTAGATAAATAACCGCTAACAACTTGATAATTACAGTAACTGAAGAAATGAAATTTCCCACCTATTTACAAAATTTAAATGAATATTTGCATCGTCAAGGCAAACTCTTAAGTACACTAAGTTGGATCTTTTGTCTAATAAATCTTCAAGGACTCGTTTAGCATACAAATGTTATAAAGTATCTAAATATCCATATTTTGAGCTCTGAGGGTGTGCAAAAAATGCAAATAGGGATCTGTGTTTCATCGTTCCAAACCTTCCACAGTTTCTCCAATAAGTCCTTTTACTATTTCCCCTCTCATTTCTCCATTATTAACAGTTCCCATGTCGCTTCAGGCTTCAAAACACCTCTCTCATTTCTAACAGTTGATTATACTATCTTTGAGAGTTCAATATTCCAAGTGCCAAAGTCCTGTTTCCTGTTTCTGATTTCCCCTTCAGATTCCAACACTGACCCTTCAGTTTTCAATAATTGTTTATACGGCATACAAGAGATCCTTCTTTCAAGTACAAAAGTCCTGTTCCCAATAGTTCCCTGTCTCTTTCATATTCCCCCTTCAGACTCCAACACTGCCCCTCCAGTTTTCAACAGCTATTCATACCACCTACGAGAGATCCTTCTTTTAAGTACAAAAGTTCTGTTTCCAGTAGTTTTCCTCTCTCGCTTTAATTTTCCCCTCTGTAATCAACACTACGATTCATATTTTAAGTAGTTGATTACTCCACTTTTCTAAAACCTTCTCTCTCCCACCTTCGGTAATTTTTTTTCTTACTTTTAAATGTTCTTTTTTCCCTTCACCTTCACTACAAGTGGTTATTGTTGTTGTTTGTAGTTAAGCACAAAGCTATAAAAACCCGGTTTCTAGCGTTGTAAGTCCGCAGACATACAGCTGTGCTACTGGGGGGCACACAAGTAGGTATCGGTAAAAGATCTGTATATGAGAAAGCATTTTACAATCACTGAAGTAATTATCAATCGTGAAAATTAAAAAAACAATCGATGATGGAAAGTCCTAAAATGTTAAAAGTAAAAAATTAAAAATGAATTCCCTCTACGATATAAAATCTCATTTTATGTATATACATAAAAAATACTATTTAAAGGTCACCACTATTACAGTTACTGTAAGTTTTTGAACAGATTTTTATCCTCGTATGCACACACACACACACACACACACACAGAAAATAATCTTGAAAATACAAAAGTGTCGCCAAAACAATTATATTAATATTCATAACAGCAGAAACTTTCAGGTAATACGAGTGTTTTGAGATCTAGTCTCGAATTTAGTGTGAAACTAACCGTCTTTGAAGTGAACTTGGAACAGTTTGTTTCTTTGTAATTTAGCACAAAGCTACACAATGGGCTAGCTTTGCTTTTCCCACCACGGGTATCGAAACCCGTTTTCTAGCGTTGTAAGTCCGCAGAC
>NW_013665716.1:470998-483293 GCF_000517525.1 Limulus polyphemus
GGCAACTTGGAACAGAAACAATTAACTGTTTCCACAGCCACAAATAAAATTTAAACAATTTGTTTATTTTTAAAACATACAGCCACATTGTACTATCTGCTGTGTTCACCGCGGGGAATTGAACCCCGGATTTTAGTGCTGTAAGTCCATAAACTTACCGCTGTCCCACTGGGAGACACAATTCAAACAGAAACATTTAACTATTTCCACAGTCGAGATAGGAAGCATAGTAAAAGTCCTGTCCAAAGCTTTCTAAAGACTCCACTTGAGGAAATAAACAAGGATTAACCGATTAATTTCTGAAGTGAATAATGCCATTTTAGTAACTTTTAAGCCTCAACTTTCTATTTCAAAAGAAAGAAAAAACGATTTTTGCAGTTTTTCATCGTGTGATTTCTGCTCACTGCTTAACTAATTATTAAGTAATAAACATTTAACCATTTCAAGCTGAGACAATAATTTCCGCTAGTCTTATACTCTCTTTTGAAAACATTGATGGTCCAACAAGGTAAGGCTTTACATAATAACACATGAGAATGGTTTGTTTTTATCTTCCTTTGTTTCTGTATATTACCCACAATAAAAAAGTACTTATATTAATGACATCGACATCTTATGCAAAATAAATGAGTCATTATTACATAACCCTTTTTTTTTGGTCTACAAGGAAATTATTTTTACAATGAAATAATTTATGTAATATCATCTAAATTTACTTTAAATTAGCAAAAAATAGCTATTTTTAATTTTTACATTTTCTTCCATTTGTCAAGTAGAAACATTTGGAAGAGAATAGATTCTTTATTGTTCTTAGTGTATATATGCTTAGTAGCCGACTGGGAATTCAAGTTTCGAGAATGAGATGACTTATTGTTGCTTTCAGTGGAGATGTGCTAGGTGGCCTGGTGTCTTCTGTTGTGTGATAACTCTAGTTCAGAAGTTTTTTTTACTTTTGTTACACCACTATTGATGTCAGACATAGCATGAGTTTTGGAGACGTAGCATGAATTTAGGAGATACTCTGGATTCGCGTGCAAACTAGTGTGAAATTGGATATCGGATCCTAACTCTTTCTTTCTTTCTGAATATCACGCGATCACTGAGTTATACAAGTTGTACCTGAAACAAATTTTCGTTGTAGGTACTAAGCTTGTCTTCTTTTTGGTCACAGTACGAAGTGCAAGTTTGGGTTTGGTCAGCAAAGTTTTGTGTTACAAATGTGTATTAGTGTGTGTCTTCATAATACCTCTGATTGGGATTGGAAAGTACCCTTACACTACACACAAGAAGGAGCTAAGGGGTTCAGCTCCACTTTCTGGGTACCTGATGTTATCATATTGTGGGTCTGGAGCTGAGAATTCGTGAGAAAGTCTTCGTTACGAACATCACACTGAAGCTTTCTGGGGTCATCGGTCCTTTTGTTGTCAGTTTTATGAATATTAGAGCTAGACACAGTTAGTTCATTATTAACTTGGTCGTGGTCAAGAGTAATGGCAACCATTTATCGTTTCTTTACTTAACGATCGTTGGGTGATCACTTGGTAGGTCACACAAGGAAGAACTGATAGGTTGGTCACTAGTAACATTAACCAAAGGCACAGAGTCTTTTAAATGGCGTGTTTGGACGTGTTTATCTAACAAATACTCTACATGGAAATTCTCACCGCAAAAGCCACAGGGGTATTGCTTCTTGTGCGTGTTCAAATGTTCCCCAAGCAGGACTTCCGTTGAAAAGCTCTGGTTGCATAAAAGGCAATAGAATTGGCGAAGCTGGAACAAGTGTGCCACCTTCACGTGGAACTGGAAGTCTAACTCTGAGCAGAATACGGCGTTACAGGAGGTGCATTTTAATGCAATGTTCTCGTGACTGTGCTGCACAGAAAAGTGAGCCTGAATACTCACCTTGGAATCAAACAACTCTCTACACAGTGAACATCGGTACAAGGGGAGAGCATGGATTTCAAGAAGGTGCTTTTGAAGTTCGTCTGGTTTTGAGAATAGTTTCAAACAACACTGGCAACCATACTCTGTTGTTTTAGCCAAGAAATGATTGATCACGTGATTTCCTAGTTGTTCTTCTGTGAGAAATGAGCTGTGACATTCAGAGCATTTATACATCTGATATTCGCTACTCTGATGATTTTCCTGGTGCGTTCGGAAAGTTTCAAAATCCGGAAAAGGGGTGTTACATTGAACACACAGCAGAGGTAGTGAAAATGAACTAAGATTGTATGTTCTTCCTTCTGCGTTAGTAGATCCATGATTAAGGATTTTACTGTTTGTATCTTTCTGATATTCGTTGTTCTTGGACTTAGAAATGTTCAAAGTTAACACAGGAGTTTCATGTACAGTTTTAACATGTTCGGTTAGCTGAGCTACATTGGAAAATCTCATGGTGCACTGTGAGCAGTAAAAATTTTCCTGCGCAACCAAGTCAAAGGCACTCGTAGTGTGGGCATCGATCGAATGTTTCTGAAGTTTGTACAGATCATTAAATTTCATATGGCAATACTTGCAGTTAAACCTTCTATCTAAACTCTGAAGCTGGATGTGTTCTAGAACGTCCACTCGAGAGAAATGAAAGAAATCTCTACTAGGGGGCACATGGATAGCTTGAACATGAAGTTGAAGGGCTTCCAGAGAAGAGAAACTTGATTTAGAGCAAAATCCACATTCTAATTTTGGAGATAACGAATTAACTTTGGAATTGCCATGGAGAGTTTTCCTTCTTCTATCCTCGTGACTCTTTGAAAGAAAACAATAGTGATTTGAAATATAAGCATGCCTAGAGAGTTAATTGTGATTTGAAATATACACATCTGTAGGGAATTAGAAAATACTTGTGATTTGAAATATACACATGTCTAGAGAATTAGAAACCAGTTGTGAAATATAGAGAAGCAAGGTGGTAAAATAATACAGTTGTTTATATAATTCTACTATTTTTGTAAAAAAAAGTGAGAGGTATCTATTAGTTTTGAAATGAATAAGACGTACATAATTATACATATGTATGTGAATTTAAAAAATATCAGAAGTAATATGAGATTTAATGGATTTGAAATTGAAACCAACACTTCAAGATATACTCTATCTAAGCTATCAAGATTTAAGATCCCTACAACAAATCAAGTGAACTCGGAATCAGTAGCTTAACTACTCCTATATGCTGAAGGGGTTAAGGAAAAGGCCTAGCGAAGAAAAATATCTTGTGAATATATATTCGTAAAACTTGGTTTAAATACAATATATTATACTGGGATATCAGAAAACATAATTATTAGTTCAAAATATTTTCTTAAGAGGATAGTATATTAGAATTACATATGACAAAGTTTGGGATTTTAATGAGTAGCATTAACTGTATGGCTGATAATTTAAGCTTATTCGTGTAGATGTTACTTATATCATATCCTCACTGGAGGTAGTTTCAGAAATCAGTTGATGTTTATAGTGCAAAGTTACACAATAAGCTACCCGCGTTATGTCCGGCACAGGAATCGAACCCCCATATTTTTGCCTTGTAAATCTGCTGACCCACTAAGGTACAAGTAAGAACATAAAATTAGATACGAGAAGCCAATTTTAACTAAGCCTGACAATTTGTATTCTTTGACGAAGTCTTTGTTGAAGTAGCTGAGAAATCAGTTTAAAGTCTAAAAATTACACTTATTAACAATTGAAATATTATAATTGGTAATGTAACGCTTCTTTGGAGCTTAGAATATACAATGACTAAGAGAGCGTCACTACGATTAGGTTTGAAATCAATGTTAAGTCTAATAACTGGGTGTATACTGCTTGACAAAGTAGACATTGAAATTAACTTTGTTGAGTCCATTTGAGGCCTAACATATTAGCTAGAACGTCACTGATGTTTTGTTTTATTTGGAATAGTTGTAATTATGACTCATAATTTATAAAAGCTGATCACCTGCAAAACTACTATTGTATCAGACCCATTCTTAGTTAAAATCAGACCTAAAAGTATCACATTAACACTTTAATTTATGTATATTAAACATTCTAGACGAAATGGGTCTGGTTTTTAGGTGTTGAAATACTATAATCACCTTTTTATGTGCGAGCAAGTCATCAGTGCTATGGAATGTTTCTTGACAGAGGGAACATTTGTGCTGATTCTCCGTACGGTGGTGCTGTTCCAAATGTACTTTTAATGCATCGAAGGACGGATACACTAAACTACAGAATACACAGCAATAATTCATGTCGTTCGGATCTTCACGGTGAGATTCAGTGTGATTCTGAAATAAGAAGGCGAGTTCACAGTCGTTACAAATGATATACTGATGCAATTAAGACAAGTTACATTGTCAGCGACGGTAATACATCTCGAAACACACGTTTGAAACCTGTCATTTTTACATTTCTAATTACTGCTTAAGACAAACGATAAATTATTATTAGTTTTCTATATGCAGGCAGCATTAAAAGAACCGAAAATAGCACATGTGTACTAATGTGATGTGATCTTTTTCAAGAAGAAAAAATCCTAGGTGTGTGTGTTGAATGGATTATAAGTAAAATATTTCGTAGAAAATGATCAGTTTTATCTTTAACAGTAATATTGCATATATTATTATGACTATGATTGAAACCGAGTTTATCTTGAACTTATCGTGTCGAAAATTAAAATTAGGAGTATTGGAAATTATTTAGTTGTAACCAGTAATGAAATTATCCTTATAGAAACGTAGGTTGTTACCTTCGCCAACATCTGGTCTCATAGCAATGTTGGTATATCACAGGCTTAAAAGAGCTTCCATACGCTCTCCATATGCGGGTTATATTCTTAGGGAAGAGGGGGGTGTATTTTTAATTGAACAACTTTCTTTGGTTAGCCAGAAGTGGACACATGAATCAGGATTAAATTTATCAAAATGGTGCCTAACCAGTTTAAAAACTAACAGAGCAGGAGTCTTTGCCATTCATAGAGTATTTCAAAGTCAGAATCACAGTGAGACTAGGCTGACAGAAACCTCTTTGGCAATCAATGCTTGAAACTAAGATTGAATTTATAGTAGCCATAGAGAACTCAGCGGTTTCTCCACTTCCATAAAAAACAGAAAAGAAAAAATAGGTCGGTCTGAATACGGAAGGAGGGACTGTATATGGAGCATCAAGTTTTCTGCAAGTTAACTGTACTTCTTCATTCACTATTCAAATAGAACTGCTTGATTCAAGAATAATAATAATAAAAGCAATAAGCCCGCTTTGTTTGGATTTACAAAAACAACAGAAACAGAGTTCCAGTGAGTTTCGGCAGAATTTCACCCCGGATGTAATTTAAAAGCTTATATTTCTTACAGTTTTTAGACTATCTTGTAGAATAAATAACAATGATAAAATATCGCATCCTAATATTTTCTGCCTGTTTTTTTACTTTTCGCACCTGTTAATAAAGTAAAATATTAACCCTGAAAGTACCGATTTGTTTTTTGTACAGTTCGGTATCGATACTGTCCACATATTGTATCATATTGACTAATTCTATGCTGTGTTTTTTGTGTCACAATAATCAGTGTAAAGAACTGACCCAAAAACGAATGAAATTACTAAGTTTCTAAGGAAAGTAAACATGGCGCCTCAGCCGAAATTACTCAGATTAACTGTAACGTCCATGGTAATTTGTTTGATATATTATTTTGAGTGACTCAATACGTAATCAAAAAAGTCATGGATGTACAAGTAAGCAGGTTAGTGGTATAGACAGTTTAGAAAAATGCGTTTTAAAAGCAGAACCCATCAGTAGTTCTACAGTTAACATATATTTTTGTGTTTTTATCTCTCCGCAAAGAGACATACTGTTTTTTGTTTTTTCATTGTTTCTTTTTCTAAAAACTTTTCAATTGACCGTCATTCCTGGGCAGACTGATATCAAACTCGGTAAGGTTTTTATTATTTTATTTTCATTTAAGCGTTTTTAAAAATTTTATGAGGTAAAAGGTCAAACAACCCCAAAATATATGTTTGGACTCCTGTGATGACATATTTATAGCAATCGTGATGAGAACTGGCACTAATAAAAATTTTAATGCGCCCAAACTATTGGCATAAAAAAGTTGAATTTACCCATTTCGAGTCTTTTAAGGGGGCACAACCCACAAACAAGCATAATTTTGGGGTTTTGGTTAATTACTCAGCCACATTTTGACGAACTTACATGGGGTTTGGTGGAAAGATACTTTTCTACAGGTCCCACACATTGACAAACAAAAATGATGGACTTGTCTATTTTTAGTAATTATAGGAGGGGTCAAGATGCCATCCAAAGCATAATTCTGTGTTTGTTTTTTTATAACTACCCCGCCATATTTCAGCCAATTTACATGAGATTTGGTACAAAGATACTTTTTTGCAGGTTTCTTACAGAGATGTCAACAATTTTGGAAATTTTGTCTTTTGCTCAATTTTTCAGCAACAAAAGTATGATTTGGTTGTTTTTTTTTTGTTGTGTGTGTGAACTATTTCATGTGTACATGAACCAATTTACATGGGATTTGATACAAAGGTACCATATTGCAGGTCCAAAGCACTGATAAAGACACTTTTCGATTTTTATGGTGTCAAAATTGGCCATGTTGGAATTGCGTGGCGGACAGATGTTGCATTCACCCGCGAAAGTTGTCCTTAATAGTTGAAACATCCAAAACCTTTTTCGCCACTTTAACTGAAGTTAAAGCACATCTTCGCTGTTGGTCCCGGTTTTCTTAGGTTACTCTAATCTCAATCATTCAATTAGTTCACATTTTTACAATTCGCTCTTGGTAGCCTCTGAAGTGAGTATTCTATCAAAGCTACTCATTGCTGTAACAGTAAAAGATAGTTGTCCTGAATTAAATTTTATCCAGAAAAGATATATTTCACTGTCTTAAATTGTCTCCCCTTCATACACACAACAAAACTGTAGACTCTCTATGTCTGGGCTCTGTCTAGACTGTGTTTATTAATCCACTCAACTGGCCCGGCATGGCCAGATCGTTAGGGCGCTCGACTCGCAATCTGAGGGTGGCGGGTTCGAATCCCCGTCATGCTCGCCGTTTCAGCTGTGGGGGCGTTATAATGTGACGGTCAATCCCACTATTCGTTGGTAAAAGAGTAGCCCAAAAGTTGGCGGTTGGTGGTGATGACTAGATGGTTTCCCTCTAGTCTTACACTGCTAAATTAGGGACGGCTAGCGCAGATAGCCCTCGTGTAGCTTCGCGCGAATTTTAAAAAAAAACAAAAAAAACACCCAACTCTTGCCTTTGTGTCTTTTATGAAAAGGAAGAAAAAGAAAAATTTATTGCTTCAATGCTACTGATAATTGTGTTTTTTCAGACGATACGTCGTCTATGATAGCGTTTCTTAACTTTTCAATTCCAAGGATTGGTTCGCTGCCTTTCTAAACTCCCGTGGACCGCTAAAATGTAAGCACACTTTGAATATTCTCTCAGTTTTTTCATTTGTTTCTTCTTGTGAAATCCCACGAAACGGCAAGGTGCTTGTGGCGGAATGGACTGATGGTTGAGGAACACTGATCTGTGTAATCCATTAGAAATGACAGCTAAAGCCAGGCTACTTTTAATGTGACTGTCTATTGAACTTACTAGGGCTAACAGTTAGAGCCATGATAACTTTAATGGAATGTGTATGGAACCCATTAGGGTTGAAAGCTAAAGCTTAGGTGTTTTAATGTGGCTGTCTATGGAACCTATTAGGGTTGACAGCTAGAGCCAGGCTACCTTTAACGGGACTGTCTATGGAACCCATTGAGTTTCTGACGTGTTGACTTATTTTTGCTTCTTTCGTTTTATATGTTACGTCAGTAGTTATGACAAATGTCACCAACGTTCCAAACATTTACTGAAATAACTGTACTCTGCTATACTACTGTTCTAACTAAGAATACCTCTAAAATTAATATAACTCGAAGTAGAAAATACAATTATGTATTCATAGGCAAACAGGGGATCCATAACTTACCCATAATGCTCTTACACTGTTTACTTTATGTTATAGCTCTTGAAAGTTCTCTGACATACGTATTAAAACTTCAAACTGTGAACATGTACAGCAGTGCTGCAACCTGACGGATTTAGTTTAGATATTTTATGCATTTCCCTGTCAACTTATGAGTTTATGCGATTATCGTAAGGCATAACTATGGGACTTTTAAACGATAAGGATCAGTGTGTATGTGTGTATTTTATTATAGCAAAGCCACATCGGGCTATCTGCTGTGTCCACCGAGGTAAATCGAACCCCTGATTTTAGCATTGTAAATCCGAAGACTTACCGCTGTCCCAACGGAGGACTAATGATTAGTATAGATGTAAGATGCAGAAGTGGGGTTGATGGCTAAATATTTTATAACCGTTCGTACAAACAGAACTCGCAGAAATGAGGTTGACGGTATCCCACATCTGTATCAGGGTTTGGTTAAAATACAACCTGAACACGAATGCATTAAATAATTTTCCTTCCTGTAGTGATAAAAATATATAAAAAAACGTTTAATGAAAATTATTGAACTAGAGGAATGCATTATACGGTTTTTTTAGTTGTTTTTTCAACAAACGCATATTTTAACACAATACGAAGATTCTTAAACAGCTAAATAGTCGGAACTTTATAGTAATGTTTTATTAACTTTCTCATTTGAACGTGTTCATAATTGTTTTTATAAAATATACGTGTCTGTAATTATTGTAGAATACAGTTGTGAAATAACCAGCAACTATTAGAAAACTTGAAAAAACAAATGATTCAATATTTAAAAATAAGCTGATATTAGGAGTGTGCAAGTGTAATGAGGGTTAACCACACTATATAGAAACAGCTTTGTCGATCGTGCCCAGTCTGATGGCTATGGTTATATAGTGCTGCCCGATACAGGAATTTCTAGTATAATAAGCTTTTGCGAGGGACGGCGAGTTCAATCTTGAGAAACTTGACCCAGATCTCCCACTGTGTGTGAATGATGGCTTCAATTCAGGAGATTAAGAACACAAAAACTTCATTAGAGCTGTATCTGGAAACTGGAGTTTACGTGTTTGAAGGTGTGGTTCCAGTTTGTTTATCCATATTTTTCGTGAAAACTGATTTTATAGTGTGACTGAAAACTTGAGAACTTTAGAATTGTGAGCCTTCCTCAACTTCAAAACCTTGTTTATTATGTTGTTGAAGGTACCAGAAGACATGCCAATATCGTCGCAATGAATTTTGGATCAGAAGGTTTTCTGTTGAAGGTATCACAAGATATGCCAATATTGTCGCAATGAATTTCGGATCACGAAGTTTTCTGTTGAAGGTACCAGAAAACACGCCAATATTGTCGCAATGAAGTTTGGATCAGAAGGTTTTCTGTTGAGGGTACCACAAGATATGCCAATATTGTCGCAATGAATTTTGGATCACGGAGTTTTCTGTTGAAGGTACCAGAAGACACGCCAATATTGTCGCAATGAATTTTGGATCACAGAGTTTTCTGTTGCAACTTTTCAGATGAGAGCCATATTGCGGATTGGATTGAGAAGTGTTTCTCGAACTTGCCGCTGTACTAAACTCTACGGAGCGAGATTTTCTGCCTGTATGACTCCTTCAGCGTTCTGTATTACTTGATCCCACACTGTTTGATAATCTCGTTATAAGAATGTGCGTCTTCAGAAATAGTTGTGGCAAAACGATCCGACCATAGGAAACTGTGGCGGCATCGAACTCTCGATGCCACTGGGGGAGGGGGGGGGGGTCTGTCGAATGGTTAGGAATTTGAGGTGGATCAAATACATAGGTACTCAACATGTCTTCCATGGCGCCACAGTCTAATCTGCAGCAACATACCACTGCATTAGAATTGGCAAACAGTTCTCATAAAGTGTGATTAATCCTCTGTAGAATGTGGTTTGCCACGACCATCGAGGACATGGTGTGCAAGAGAACATGCAAGAAAGATAGCGCTAATAAACAAGAGTAAAATACGGTATAGTGTATTAAAATATCATATTTTGAATAAGATAATTCGATGACGAGGAACCCACTTTGAGACTAATAATGGCTGGAGACGGCTTGAATGGGTAATGAAGAAAAACTTTAATATAAGTTTAAGCCGTTTCCAGCCATTATGAATAAGATAATATTATAATCCTACCTTTAGCTCTTGAGATGAGCTGAATGACTTGGAGCAAAACAAACAACGGAAGGCTAGTGATGCTGGTGGGGTTCTTTCCTTTTTATGGCTTTGCATGTGCGAGGTGAGGGCAGCTGCAGTGTTGTACCCACGGTTGCAGACGGTGCACTGGAAAGGTTTGGCGTTGTCATGAGTCTTCATGTGGATCTTCAGGTGGTCACTTCGGGAGAAAGCGGACTCGCAATGCTGACAGCGGTACCGCTTGTCACCCGTGTGCAGCTTGATGTGCCGATCGCGGCTCCGCTTGTGTTTGAACAGGCGTTGGCAATAGTCGCACTTAAACTGCAATATACCGCTGTGTATCTGTACAATGGAAAGGTAATATTGATCAATCAGTATGCTGTTTTGAAAGAATAAATGCAAGTAAAAAAATAAAAATATTTATATCATTAATGATTCGTAGCAACATCTGGAAACTTTTGTCAAATGACAGAAGTTGCATGCACAAACTGTTCTGCATCCATATGAATAAAGTCACTATTTTAATACTGAACAAAATAGTAAGAAAAACCTGGTCCCTTAGAGCAGTGGTTTCCAAGCATTTTTCACTAACGATACTCTTACCCACTTAACTTGATTTGCGCGTCACTCTTACTGCCACATGCAATATTTTCTGTGGAATGTTTTTTTAAGTTCTTAATTATTCTTCGTTTGGCAAAACTCTCGAGAGATCCCTAGAAACTTGACGCGACACGCAGTTTTGAAACCACTCCGTTAGAAATTGTAAAAAAAAAATCCTAAATTATTCAAAGTAAAGCCTTTAATCGCTTGAAGTTGTAAGATCCTTGAAGGTGTATTTTACATTCGCAACAATTTAATCTTTAAATGGATCTTAGTATTAGAGAAAGAAATAATCGAATTGTTCCCAGAAAATGTTACTTTAGTTACTATGTATTTAGTGACAAGTGGGGTTAATAGTAGTGATGTAGCGGTGCCAATTAAATCCTACTCAATTTCCAGTTCTTGAGTCATATATAGGCTGCATTTTAAACCATTTATATAACCAACGAGCGTATTCGAGTCATAAAGCTACAGTTGATAAATTATCCACATCATAAAATCTATTATAATGATATTCAATTTTGGTCTGTCCTGAAAACGTGCGCGCACCTTACTTTCTAAAAGCGCATGCATGCGCATTTGATCACAACGGATATAAACAATAGGCGGATTAAGTATAATTTAGTAGACATTTTGTACAACAACATATTAGAAGCTTATCAAAGTTTTAAAAAAACGGTCTGACATTAGATCCTAGAACAACATTATAAGTTTATCTTTCGATAGTATTAAATACGGTAAAATTTAGCCTTACCTAAACTATAGCAAAAACGTACACACGTTATTGTGTTAATTTATCTCTTTATCAAATACAAGCAGAGGTAACCCGTCCCTTATCCGGGTTATGAACTTACAAAAATGTGGGCGTGGATGCTATGATAATTAACACAAAAACCATAACTTTCACATAATTTCTTTATAACATAACACATTATTATAGTATTCATTATTACCTCATCAAAAGTTTTGTCTAAGCTTAAATAATTCGGCCCGGCATGGCCAGGTGGTTAGAGCGCTCAACTCGCAATCGGTTCAAATCCCCGTCACACCAAACATGCTCGCCCTTTTAGCCCTGGGGGCGTTATAATATTATGGTCAGTACCACTATTCGTTGATAAAAGAGTAGCCCAATAGTTGGCGGTGGGTGGTAATGACTAGCTGCCTTCCCTTTAGTCTTGCACTGCTAAATTAGGGACGGCTAGTACATTAACCCTCGTGTAGCTTTGCGCAAAACAAACTAAATAACTCAATATGTATATATTTGAAACATGGTATACACTATGAGTTGGTCAGGGTGACTATGTATGAAAAGGTAGCGGCCAAATTAATTGGCGGTCACTAGCCACAGAAGCGTTTGACGGGGCGAAGTTGAAAGGTCACAGGTCAAAGTAGGAAGTGGATAAAATTCAGGAAACGGCTCTTCATATCAGTCTTATGGTGGCTGAGTTTATGTATTATTGTATTAGTGTCGGCCTTTTTTTTTCATTTCATTCCTCCACAGCGAGTGCTAACGCACTCTGTGAGATATACACTGAGTGGTCACAA
>NW_013665716.1:483764-485755 GCF_000517525.1 Limulus polyphemus
GATATGATGACAAAGCCTCTGGACTTTTGGAAGACCGTATTGTTCTCAGATGAATCAAGATTCCCTCAATTTTCGGACAGTGGAAGGATATGGGTCTGGAGAATGCCTCACCAAGAATTTTTGCTCAACAGATTGCAGCCAACTGTGAAGCATGGTGGTTTCAGTGTGATGGTTTGGGGAGCTGTTTGGGTTGGTGGGAGATCGAGCTTAGTGGAGTGCGTTGGCAACATAAATGTTGCGAAATATGTCGAAAAATTGGAGGAAGAACTACTCTTGCCACTTTATTCATCGTGTTTCGTGGACAAGAACACAACGTTGTTCCAGGAAGATGGAGCACCGTGTCCCACTTCTAGAAACACCCAAAAGTGGCAGGAAGAAAATGGTATCCAGAAGTTGCCCTGGCCGAGCCAATCTCCTGACATGAACCCCATCGAAAACCTCTGGGCCATAATCGACCGGCAAGTCAAGAAACAACAAAAAAACAACAACTTCGAAGAGCGATCTACTCCAAGTTTTGAAGCAAGAGTGGGCGAAAATCCCACAATCTAAAATTGACGAAATGATTCTCACGATACCCCAAAGGATCAACGTACTCCACGAAGCGAAAGGAATATCTACCAGATATTAATTAAATTATAAATATATCAATTTATGTGAATATGACTGAAAATTTTCATTTTTTTCTGAAAAGGTGGTGTATATTTACTTGTGACCACGCTGTGTATGTGACGTTTATGTGTATGTTATAGAACATTTAATAAAGTTCTTTCTTTTGGTGTAAGGACGTAGCGCCATCTATGAATGTAGTTTACATTAACTTACGTTAAAGATAATAAGGGCTCAATGACAGCAATAATAGGGGTAGAGAGGTTGTGAAGCCCCAATAACATACCCCTTGTCCCAAACTATCTTCCCACAAAATTTTGTAGTAACTGGCCCAGCGACATAGAAGTAGTTAGATAACTGACAGACAAATAAACAGACACACAGATTCTTGTGCTTTATTATATATATATAGGTCCTACTTAATAAAGGCTAAACTAATGTCTTATAAATTTCGTTGTCTGGTATTAGAATTATTTTGTATTACTCTAGAAACATTGTATTTAAACAAGCATTGTTTCAATGAATATATTAATTTGACAGCAAATATTTCGCGGGTCTCTACTTGTATATATTACTTGTGTATATTTTTATTCTTAATTCATCATTATCAAATACAACAATATTACAAAATACTCTGTATATCAATTTAAGTTTATTTTACAAGTACATGTATATATTTCAATCACACCAAAAAAGTCTAGAAGCGGCGTTTCGGTCCGCTCTGGCTCTGCTACTCCACTGGTAAGAAGAATTTATATAACTTTATAGATACAATATTTCTGACTTTTAAAAGACGCTAATCACAATAAATTATATTAATAATGTGATCTTTTACTTTTAATTCGATGCCATGTAAGATATAAATAATGCTTGTAAGGTCATAGTTATTACAGCATGCTTGGAACAAGGCTGTTGCAATATATTTTTGTTTCCATTTACGAAAATCAGTGAAAATTGCCGAGATTTAATAAGGTAGTGCCCGAATGACCGTACGACGTTATAGCTTTGAGATAAAACAACGAATCCATTGGCTGACCCTGTATCTGTGAGGCTATACATAATATTGTTTATTATAATTATGAATAATTATAATTTACTGTGTGTATCTTCATTAAATTTGGCAAGCTTTAGTAAACACAAGTCCGTTAAACATACACACACAAATCAGATTTTTAAGTTAAACATTTTTACTAAAGATTTGTCCGAAGTCTTTACTAAGTCAGTTTGTGTGAAGGTGATTTTCATGCTAAGATTAATAATACTATTTTTCATCTTAGAGTTTTCATATTTCACTTGCTTAACCTCTAGGATCTCCTAAATGATTAACAAATGTTGCGTCAGCGAGATCACGTGACTATTCTCACGCCCTCTGCTTTCTAGAACTA